>NC_136798.1:4121072-4142019 GCF_951216825.1 Electrona antarctica | reverse complement strand
AAAAAGGATGCCAGGTCAATCATGAGATTCATGACCTGGCATCTATAAGCTAATACATAGTGTAACATCTTGCATTATATTCATTTTTAAAATAGTAGACCAGTGGTTTTCAACCTGTTTTCATTTCACGGCAAGGCCACCATTACTAAATGTCATCAAAATCTAATGTAATTTAGCCTCTCAGACACAAAACTAAAGAATATTTTGTTGTCATTGGATAATATTTTGTCTACAATTCCATGCTTTTGGCAAACGTTGATAAAGAAATTACATTCTCTAATTGTGTAGACTTCCTGTAAATGAAGTAATGCAGATGTTTAACAATAATGTAACTCTTGAGAGTGTAAAATGAAACCAAATGGACCCGTACGGGTCCATTTGGTTTCATTTTATGCCGTCAAGAGTTAAAAATCTATATGGGTCCATTTGGTTATACCAACTCTCCATCATTTAGCTGGGGACCACCTGGAACCCGCCTCAAGGACCACTGATGGTGGTCCCCGGGGACCACTGGTTGAAAACCACTGTATAGTAGAGTGAATGTGCCATGTGTGTGTTTGTGTGTGTATGTGTGTGCGTGTGTGTGTGTGTGTGTGTGTGTGTGTGTGTGCGACCGTGCGTGTGTGAGAGAACTAACCGCGGGCTGGCTGAGGCGCTGGTGGAAGCGGACCAGGCGACCGAACACCTCCTGACAGTAGGAGTGCAGCTCCTCCAGCTCCTCCTCGATGAGGGCGGCGTCCTGCGGGCAGCTGCCCTGGATCAGGCCCTCTCCGAACACGATGAGGCCGTCGATGCGCTCCGTGTTCAGCGCTATCTCCTTCTGGAAGCCCTGCGGAGCCAGAGATATAAGAACACGATGAGGCCATGTATCTATACGCCCTGTGTTCAGCGCTATCTCCTTCTGGAAGCCCTGCAGAGATATAAGAACACGATGAGGCCGTCTATCTATATGCTCTGTGTTCAGCGCTATCTCCTTCTGGAAGCCCTGCGGAGCCAGAGATATAAGAACACGATGAGGCCATCTATCTATACGCCCTGTGTTCAGCGCTATCTCCTTCTGGAAGCCCTGCAGAGATATAAGAACACGATGAGGCCGTCTATCTATATGCTCTGTGTTCAGCGCTATCTCCTTCTGGAAGCCCTGCGGAGCCAGAGATATAAGAACACGATGAGGCCATCTATCTATACGCTCTGTGTTCAGCGCTATCTCCTTCTGGAAGCCCTGCAGAGATATAAGAACACGATGAGGCCGTCTATCTATACGCTCTGTGTTCAGCGATATCTCCTTCTGGAAGCCCTGCAGAGATATAAGAACACGATGAGGCCATCTATCTATACGCTCTGTGTTCAGCGATATCTCCTTCTGGAAGCCCTGCGGAGCCAGAGATATAAGAACACTGATGGACTGGCCTGGTGATGGCATACATGTGGGTGAGTGCGGAGGAGAGAAATTGAGGTTTAAAGCAGGGGGTGGGCAACTTTGACGATGGAGAGGGCCACTATATTTCCACACTCACTCCAGAGGGCCACATTGCATATTACTGTCGTGGACTGCTACAGAGCTGACAATGAGGTTATATCTTCCCTTCTTCTCTTCCCTTCAAATTATGACAGGCAATTCCTGCTGTCAAAAAAAATCACTTTGTGTGAAATAGACACTCATGCTTTCTAAGGTGTGATTTGGGGTCCTAAGGATGAATACAAAATGAATATCAACATCTTTCTGGTCTGCCTCAAAGCAGACCAGAGGTAGAAAACGGTCGTTCCCTGATGTCATTGCTAGGTACACATGCATCAGTAAGCAGGAACTGGGGATGGCAATGAAGGACCGGAAAGTCTGGCGTGGCATTGTGAAATCCATGATCTTGACCGCGGCGAAAAATGATGATGATGATGTGTGCGTGCGTGTATACGTGCGTGTATACGTGCGTGTACACGTGCGTGTATATGTGTGTGTATACGTGCGTGCGCTTTTGTGCTCTTACATTGAGTTGCTGTATCTTGCAGTGGACATTGCTTTCTGAGAAGTGCTCCACGTTGGTCAGCTTCAGGTCCAGCTCTGTCAGCCACACCAACATGCTCTCTCTGGTGCCCTCGAAGTCCTCCCTCTGGCTGGTGAAATGCTGAGGACAAGAGAACCACATGGTTAGCTTCAGGTCCAGCTCTGTCAGCCACACCAACATGCTCTCTCTGGTGCCCTCAAAGTCCTCCCTCTGGCTGGTGAAATGCTGAGGAGGAGAGAACCACATGCACCACCAAACTAAACAAATCACAAATGTACAACGAGCACCCGTTCCTTAAAGGAGAATTCCATGCTAGAAGGCTTTTTTACCTTTCTTACCTTTCTTTGTAGTCGTTACGTCCCCACCAAAGAGGTCCAGGTGTTTTTTTGTGCAAACACTCCTTATTGGCTATTTCCCCTACCATAAGCCCTCAATGAATTGCATTGAATGGGAATTGAATGGGGCTATGGGGTGTTGTGCTAATTCGCTTATTTCCATCGAAATAAGTAGTAAAGTGTGGGATATTATTTACATTATGAAGAAAAAAATATATAATTTTGAGCGATGGAAATAAGCGAATTAGCACAACACCCCAAAGCCCCATTCAATTCAATGCAATTCATTTAGGGCTTATGGTAGGGGAAATAGCCAACAAGGAGCTTTTGCACAAAATAACACCTGGACCTCTTTGGTGGGGACGTAACAACTACAAAGAAAGGTAAGAAAGCCTTTTAGTATGGAATTCTCCTTTAAAGCTGCCTGCTATAAGCAATATGTCAACATTTTAATTACCCTTTTTTTTGCACCCAAAAAATGTAGTCTCTGTGACACATCTAGGGTCCGCAATCTGCATTCAAAGATTTTCCTAGAAGCTTTGCTATTGGTCGATTTGCCTGTCTGTTTTTTTTCCGACCAATAACAAAACTTCTAGGAACATTCATTAATCTCGTCCAATCTCGCCCTAGGCGGGGAATGAGTTAAATAAACAGGCTTACATTTAAGAAAAACAAGTAGTAAAGTCACAGAGTTAATTTATCCATTTGCCACTCTCAGAGTTAAACCAACACTCAACTCAAATGGATCTCTTTACCTTGAGCCTGCGGAGGACGGCCGCCACCCTGCGGTACAGGGCGTCCCATCGCTGGTTGCCCTGGTGGACCATGGCTTTGAGCTGGCTGGCCCGGTCCGTACGGTTCTCCATGGTCAGCCGGCGGTACTGAGTGTTGACCAGCTCCAGCTGGGTCAGACGTTCATGAACCTGCCTCTGGAAACCCTGAGAGGGAGAACCAGGAACAATGGATATGTACTGTACTAGAATTTCGCGGGCCTTCGGCCCGCTCATCCCAGAGTTGCGTTGCCCCGCGTTGCGATACAGAAGTCCACAGGTACAGAAGTCCACAGTGACACGCGTTGTATGCAGCTGTTTTGTGTTGCAGCGCGTGCGCACGTGTGCGTGTAGTGTTGTTGGTGTTGTTGTGATCCATATATGCGCCTTGGTTCGTCCCGTTTGTTCCACGCCAGGTGTAGATTTTTTCTGTGCTTGTTTTCATAGACGTGGCAACAAATTAACAACATAGCCAATGGGAAAAAAGGATGCAGTGTTGCCAGGTGCGCGAGTTTTAAGCGTGTTGTAGTGTGTGTGAGCAGGGCTCGACGCTTAGCATTTTTCCAAGTAGCACGCAAATTATTTTAGGAGCACGATGAAAAGTTATGAAATCATGTGTGTGAGGGCCCTCCTATCCTATATACAGCTTTAGTCCCCACATGTGTCAATATTTGCCATTGACAATGAACAGAGAAAGTAGGTCAAAATGGCGCAAAATGACGTAAATTCAAATATATTATTATATATATATGTTTTGGAATTTAATTTGTTTTGTTTTGAATACTTTACTTATAAAAAAACCTGGCAACCCGCACCCCGCGGTCATTTTGTAAACAGAGACAGGAGCCGTGTGTGTGTCAAACCAAAAGTGGTGACCTATAGAATCCTGTACATATAAGCATCACGCAATCGTCACCCCTACACAGCAGTCATTAATTAATGGTCTTGACTTGATTGCCTATGCGTTGAAGTTATATAGGGTGAAAAGCGTGAAATGCACAGGCTCATGTTACATCGCTGCTGGCTGCCACTGCCACTCTCTCTCTCTCGCTCTCTTCTCTCTCCTCCCTCGCTGGGGGGGGGGGGGGGGGGGGGGGGGATTAGTTGCGCTGCCTTCGACAGTGCTATACTTCTCCAGCAGCGGTGCAGAACCGAGAGAGTGACACATTCTTTTGGATGTAAACTGCGCAACGTTTAGCTTTAAAGATCGGATTGTGTAGTCGCACCGGTGCTACAAAGTGAATTGTACAACTTGCACGGTGATATGTGAAGTCGCAAATGCGAGTACGTAGTCGCACTGTCGAGCCCTGTGTAGTGTAGTGCAATTTGCGCTGCATCGCGCGGCGATCCAAATCCCCCCCCCCCCGCGCGCGCGCGCGCACACACACACACACACACACTGTACGTAGCTTTTTGTTGTTGCAGCGCGCGCGTGTGCGTGTGGTGTTGCTGTTGTTGTTCGTATCCATATATGCGCCTCGGGTGTGGGGATCGCCATGTGAGGGGGCTAGCCAATAAGGGGCCTGTGTTGCATGTGGAGAATTGTGTAGGTTAGTGTGTGTGGTGTAGCCGAACGGGGTGGTGAGAACATGAGGGGGATGTAGCACAGCAATCGGTGACCCCTACATTAAGCTGTGTTGCTCCCAAGATGCAGTGCAAATGCGTGTTGTAGCAACCGTAGCCAATGGGAAAACAGGATGCAGTGTTGCCAGGTCCGCGAATTGTAAGCGAGTTGTAAGTAGCGTGTTGAATGGCATTTTTTCTGGGCTTGTTTTCATAGACGTGGCAACAAATTAGGCGGGGGTGTCGGTGCTTGTGGCGTGTTTGTGTTTATTATGTATATTGATATTGTTTGCGAGTGTGGACGGGAGCCGGCTTTAGTGGCAGTGCGATGACAATTTTTACGCGGGTGGTGTGGAGTGTGGCCGAGCGGCGCGACATTAGGAGATAGGGAACGAACGACGCGGAGGGTAAGTGTGTGACGTGTTAGTGTGTTGTTGCAGTGTGTGTTGCAGCGTGTTGCAGCGTGTTGCAGCGTGTCAGTGACGTAGTAGCTGGTGACTTTCTTTTCGTGGTTCGGGCTTTGGGGACACCTTTTCAAATGTATAATAGATGCTTGTAAACCAGTGGTTCCCAAACCTTTTCCCCTCAAGGACCCCCACATTGACAGTAATTGGCCCGTGGACCCCCCATTTGAAAAGACATGCCAGGGACCCCCATAAGAGAACATTGATTCTCAACCATTTTAATTTCAACAACCCTCAGTTTGATATGCAATGGCTAATGGCTATTTAATAGCATTTCTATCTCTGAGACCCGAATTTGTATTGTTAAATCAATGTTAATGTGAACCAAATGGGCCCCCTGGAACACTCTCAAGACCCCTACGGGTCCCCGGACCCTACTTTGGGAACCACTGTTTAAACAATGAACACTAAAGGCCTATTCATAGTCTGGATTTTCGGTGATGAGGTGACCACCGCTCCGGTGGTGAGGTGACCACCGCTCCGGTGGTGAGGTGACCACCGCTCCGGTGGTGACCTCACCACCGCTCCGGTGGTGAGGTGACCACCGCTCCGGTGGTGAGGTGACCACCGCTCCGGTGGTGAGGTGACCACCGCTCCGGTGGTGAGGTGACCACCGCTCCGGTGGTGAGGTGACCACCGCTCCGGTGGTGAGCTGACCACCGCTCCGGTGGTGAGGTGACCACCGCTCCGGTGGTGAGGTGACCACCGCTCCGGTGGTGAGGTGACCACCGCTCCGGTGGTGAGGTGACCACCGCTCCGGTGGTGAGGTGACCACCGCTCCGGTGGTGAGGTGACCACCGCTCCGGTGGTGAGGTGACCACCGCTCCGGTGGTGAGGTGACCACCGCTCCGGTGGTGAGCTGACCACCGGAGCTGAAATAACGTTGAGCGGTGGTGAGTAAAAACAGAGAGAAGGGCTGGAGCGGTGGCGGTGGTTTGCTCTTCACCGTGGCTCGTGACGTCATGTTGTAGATCGGTGGTCACCTCACCACCGGAAATCCAGACTATGAATGAGCCTTAAGGCCCCTATTTTGCGTCTCTTATTTCCAGGTCTTAGGCCTTTGCTCTTTCACTAAAGGTGATACAATGTTACATTTTGTTTTCCCTATATCCAATTTTAACACTTCTCGGGCAAATATCCAATTCAAACCTCAGTCATAGCATATTTGATTAACTGAAAACTATCTCCAAACAAATCATCGCATCAATTTTGGATTGACAAAAGGGGGGGGGGGGGTCATTGTGGTCACTGCAGTCATTGTGGCAGTGCGCTTAGCTGCTGTGTTGCACAATGGCCATACAGGTTACCCTGCTTCGATGGACCGACTGCTAAGCATTTATTTTTAAAGAGCAGAGAGCAACGTTTTGGTCTTGCGACCTTCCTCAGGCCTGAAGAAGGTTACTCTCTCTCTCTCTCTTTAAAAATAAATGCTCTTGAACGTGGCAAGTGGCGGTCTGGTGTGCAGGTTACTTGTTGGGGTACATTCTTGTTGATGATGCGTGCGTGCTTGACCGCTCTATACAACCAACCTCAAACTTCTTCAGCTCCTCCTTGGCAACCGTGTAGAGGACATCAGCAGAGTTGGGGTTGGCGGCTGTGCGTTCGGCCATTTTCAGCCAGTCCTCAAAGCGAGAGTAGTCGTCCAGGAACTTGCACCACATTCTCCATGTCTCCTCAATCCTGCAATGTGTAATAATCCATAATACCTACATCACCTCTGACAAAAAGGAAGCCAACATTTATTGCTTCATTTATTACAACAATTAACAAATATACAGACTATGGCTATCTCTGAAACCTGGTCAAAGTTTTCCTTATGTTTTTGAGACCACCGCTACCGTAGCCAAGTTTGAAAAGAAAAAAAGGACGAAGAAACAGTTTTCTCAGTGCTTCAGTATCTCTGAAACCAAGCATTTTGTAAGTTCACCCAACAGATTTCTGGTGAGTTTTACAACCATGTCAGTATACTAATTATTATTTCTAGACTGGGACAGATGTCTTGATGACTTCTTTTGCAATGAAGATGTTAATTTTCCTAAGTTCGGAACAAAAGGTGTTAGGACTCAAACACAAACAAAAAGGTAGGAGTGCACACCAGTAGTGGGGAGGTGCTGACCGCAGGAGATACAACTATGACTGAGAGAGGAAAGAGGCAGCACAGCTCGTAGTCACGATGCCATAATGTTTTTATTTATAACGTTTCGGCAACAAGTTGCCTTCTTCAGGGTGACTCAAACACAAAACGTTACAAGCATTAGCATAATGAGCATTAGAGAAAGCTGAAGAAAAGAAAATGAATAAAATCCGCACAGTCGAGTAAGAGTCTTTGTTTAATGATGATAGTGCTCCGCAGCAGCAGTTTCGGCGTGCAGGCCTTCGTCAGTGTCATTTTCTATATGTTCATTTTGAATCTGCACCCAGCACACGCCTGAAACTATATAAAACTGTCTGAGTAGAGCGGGCCTTTTCCCTTGAAGAAAGCTATAAAGACAAATACTAAAATGTAATAAATGATAAACGAAAGATAATAAATGAAATATGCGTGTTTATGTGTGTGAGAGAGAGAGAGAGAGAGAGAGAGAGCTCCCCCCAGCCCAACCTGAGTCTCCGGTCCAGCGCCATGGTACAGATGGCCCTCCAGCGCTGGTCCAGGCTGCGGCTCGTCTCCTGCAGGGAGTCGCTCTCCGTCTCCGTCCCACACGCCGCGTCCTCGTCTCTCAGCAGGACGTCGCAGAGACTCAGCACGGAGGCCACGCCCTCTGTGTGCTGCTCAATGTCCCTCTGCAGCTCCTGGACAGACAGACAGACAGACGTCATGGAGTCAGTCCACACACCAGCAGACAGGCAGACAGAGAGACAGACAGATATTAGAAGACACAGGAGGGCTGATGAGAGAGAGAGGTATGGCACTGTGTACTATTACTATATGTGATGATCCCCCAAAAACACAAAGGACAGACATAGATATGCATTATTAATACAGAGGGTGGGATGGAAGGAGGGAGGCAGAGAGAGAAGAAAGAAAGAAAGAAAGAAAGAAAGAAAGAAAGAAAGAAAGAAAGAAAGAAAGAAAGAAAGAAAGAAAGAAATTAACCGAGAATAGAACCGAGAAAGCATCCGTGTCATTTTAGATTTTTGCATTGGCTATTCAAAAATAGCAGATATACAAGCTCACTGCGCATCACTTCGTGGAAACTATTGATTTAGAGAAGAATTTGTAGGTCTTAAAGAAAGAAAGACTAACAACAGAATGAAGGAAAGGACACAAAGGAGGGGAGTAAAGACCCAAACGGTGTTCTGGGAATGTCCCAAAGTGAAGATATTCTGGTCTCGGGTGGCCAGGGCACTATCAGAGTTGTTAGAGTGAAGTGTACTTTATACCATTTTGGGCGGGAAACCCTTTTGGTGTTAGCATTATGTTATGCTTTAGCTATTGAAAAATAGCAGATCTACAAGCTCATAGCGCGCCACCGAGTGGCGCGCTACGAGCTTGTAGGTCTGCTATTTTTTTTTAAATCGAAGAACCACTGACATAGAAACATAGCTTTTTCAGAAAACTGTCAGGATGTAGAAGACATTTTTAGAATCTGATCTCAGGTCAAAATGGGTTATACATCGATGCAATGTGAGAGCATAGAATACAGCTGAAGAACCAAGGCCAGTGTGAATCATGGCCAGCGGGGGGACCAGGGGGGACCAGGGGGGACCAGGCAACCGTAATTGGGGACCAGTTTGAACGTTTTAACAGCGGGCGACGGCCAGGCGAAATTTCCGGAAGTGCATTATTTGTCAATGGGACCCGGAGACTACCGGCGATAGCAGGCGAATAGGTGATGGTCGAAAAGTGGACGGAGCAACGTCGCCCGAAAAGAAAGAAAATAATTCATCTTTTCGGGCGATAACGGGCGATGTGTCGGCCGATGCTCGCCCGCTGTCCAGCCAGCCTCCTCATGGATCTCTAAGTGTACCTGCTGTTCCTGCAGCCTCCTCTGGATCTCCCCGTGGTGACAGACGCTGTATGTGATTGGTCGGGATAACTCCGCCTCCACGCGGGACAGCCAGCTCCGCAGGTTACTCATGTTCTTATCCAGCTGCTGCACCGTCACCAGAGTGTCCTTCAGCTTCCTCACCCTGCACGCACACACGCACGCGCACGCACGCATGCACGCACACACACACACACACACACACACGCACGCATGCACACACACACACAGACACACACACACACACACACACACACACACGTTACTCATGTTCTTATCCAGCTGCTGCACCGTCACCAGAGTGTCCTTCAGCTTCCTCACCCTGCACGCACACACGCACGCACGCACGCACGCACGCACGCACGCACGCACGCACGCACACAAGCACACACGCAGACACACACACACACACACACACGTTACTCATGTTCTTATCCAGCTGCTGCACCGTCACCAGAGTGTCCTTCAGCTTCCTCACGCACACACGCACGCACGCACGCACGCACGTACGCACACACACAGCGCTTCAACAACAGACTATACCAGCTCTACAGAATGTTCCGTATATAAAGTATCCCACTGTAAGCTCCAATTAAATGTTATTATAGTTAACTAAAACTAACACAATGACAAAAACTACAATTGGAATTATTTTTTTAATTTATTTAAAAAATGATGACTAACTATAATAAAAAATATCCTTAGTTGTAGTCTTTATTTAAAATCTTCAAAAAATAGCAGATATAAGCTCACAAAACTAGACTCTAATTGAAAACAAAACAAAATAAAATAAAAACTGATGAAAAATTAAAACCTATAATAATGTTGGTAACCTCCCAGCTGTGTCAGTGTTCTCACGGACGTATCTGTTCAGCACCTGTAGAAGTTTTTTAGCCAATTTTGGGCGGGAACCCCTTTTGGTGTTAACATTATGTTATGCTTTAGCTATTGAAAAATAGCAGATCTACAAGCTCGTAGCGCGCCACCGAGTGGCGCACTACGAGCTTGTAGGTCTGCAATTTTTTAAAAATCGAAGAACGACTGACATAGAAACATAGCTTTTTCAGAAAACTGTCAGGATGTAGAAGACATTTTTAGAATCTGATCTCAGGTCAAAATGGGTTAGAGATGTGCGTACTTCCCTTTGGATTCTATTTCTCCACAAAAGGAGCCTTCGCTGCCGCCGCCACTGTCATGGCAACGCACACTCGCACAGGGCCAATGGAAGCTTTCTCCACAGCTGCTGCTGTTTGAAGTTGAATGGCTGAAGTGTGCCTTGTGTTCTGGAGACCGAGTTCATTTCACCCATTGAGAGCCAACAGGGGCTTGTTTCTCTATGGAATTATATTTTGGACTGAGGTCGATAAAAAAAAGGCTTCTAAATCCTAACATTTTTCTGAAAAACCTATGTTTCTATATCAGTGGTGCTTAACCTTTTTCATGTCAAGGACCCCCAGAATTATCTCTATTGGGCCACGGACCCCCATCTCAAAATATGTACTTCCAGGGACCCTGCACCAGAAGCAAATATTTTAGTTAAAAATGTTTGCTCTGAAATATATATTCAATGATTTGCGCCACATTTTAACGATTTTTCAAAAATAACAGACCTACAAGCTCCTACGAGCTTGTAGATCTGCTATTTTTGAATAGCTAAAGTATAACATAATGCTTAGTTAAAACACCCAAAGGGGTTCCCGTCCAGAATGGGTTTTAAAAAAAAATCACACCCGTGTGAAGTGAGGGGCGCTAATATATTAAAGTCTAACTCGTGATGTAACGTGATGTAATGGTGATGTAAACCAAACGGTGCCAACACAAACATTACATTCTCTTTATTGTTAATGGCATTTAATGTTTGTGTTAGGGACAAGATGACGTACATTTTCCCTTCATTGTCAATGGCGTTATTAAAACAAACATTGAACTAAAAACAAACATTATTAAACCTGTATATAGGAGGGGCTTAGCGCCCCTCAAAAATCTGTTGGTGTGTGTGTGTGAGTGCGTGCGTGCGTGCGTGCGTGCGTGCGTGCGTGCGTGCGTGCGTGCGTGCGTGCGTGCGTGCGTGCGTGCGTGCGTGACGGACAGAGGGAAGATGGAGAGAGAGAGAGAGAGCTAGTAATTTTGTTTCAAGGACAAAATAGGCTCCTAGAACATACTGTACTGCACAGTACACAGCCAGCCATTTTTACATTAATCAAAACAATCTTGTGCATGTCAGGTGCACTACAATCTCTCTCTCTCATCTCTCTCTCTCTCTCTCTTCTCTGCCCCCCCTTTCCCATCCTCTAAGCCCCCCCCCTCCCCCCCCCCCCCCCCACACCCCCCCACCACCTCTGACAGCCTAACAAAGCCTATACAGTAGGAAAAGGGGGCAGTGGTGGAAAGTAACTAAGTACTTTTACTTAAGTACTGTACTTAAGTACAATTTTGAGGTATTTGTACTTTACTTGAGTATTTCCAATATTCCAGTATACTTTTACTTCTACTCCACTACATCTCGGAGCCAGAATTTGTACTTTTACTTCACTACAATTATTTGAAAACTTTAGTTACTAGTTACTTTGGCGATTTGTGACTTGTGAGCTTGTAGATCTCCTATTTTCAAAATATTTTGTACACATTTTGAACTTGTGAAATTCTGCAATATGAGTACTTACATTTTTAGTACTTTAAGTACATTTTTATGCCGATACTTTTGTACTTTTACTCAAGTACATTCAATTCAGTACTTTTACTTGTAGTTCTAAATTGCAGTATTGGTACTTGGGGGGCCCCAACAAAGACAAAGCCTTGGCCAGGGAGCCCCCCGCTACGCAAGGGGGACAGGAGGAGAAGCTTTGGCCAGGGAGCCCCCCGCTACGCAAAGGGGGACAGGAGGAGAAGCTTTGGCCAGGGAGCCCCCCGCTACGCAAGGGGGGACAGGAGGAGAAGAGCGAAGAGAATACAGCTGGAGAGGACAGGTGAGGATAATAAGGGACAAGCTGAAATGTACAGCTGGCACAACAGGAGAGCTCATAGTTGCTTGGATACTCCGTGGTAAAGGGCACGTTGCGTTGAGGCTATTTACAGTATGTGAACAAGTTATAGGACTCAAGCCAGCAGTACATACAAGGCCTGTTGAATCCCCTGATTGAATGTAGTGCGAGTTTAAGACAAAACTAATTGTGACTCCTCCTGTTCGTTCCATATTCCGGCGTCTATACATTCTAATCTACAGCATGCCCTTCACGTTTCAACCCACGCACCTGGCAACGGACAGATTCTAATCTACAGCATGCCCTTCACGTTTCAACCCAAGCACCTGGCAACGGACAGATTCAACCTACTTTGAGTAGATTACAGTCGCACACACCGTGACACACGCACACTTCGGTTGTACAAAAAGAAGCCGGTTTCAACAGACTATCAACAACGGATAACTTGACTGCAGTGAAAGGCACTCTCGCCTGGGTGATGTACTAACAGTCCGACACGCAATAGTCTGACACAATAATTACCCAAACCCTAAACTAACCCTAACCCTAATTACCCCAGACCCTAACCTAACCCTAAACGCACGCGGAAGCCACGGATGAGTCTTAACCGGCCACATATGTTGGAGCCACGGGTGTCCATTTTCGTGCCACAATGGATCATCTTCTCCAGCGTTAGAACTTAGAAACGCTAATATGCTAACTAATATTTTATTTAGCTCTTAACATCCCTCACCTCAATCTGAGCCTCAATTCAGAGAAAACGCAGATTAAGATCGCGTGCGCACGCGTGTGCACAACGTTTTTCGATTACGATGACGTCGCACCATGGAAGCAAGCGTTGCCTATAGCGACGGGAAGCAAAAATACAGTAAATATAATAGTATTGATTCTGGATTAATAGAAATCATCGAAAACCGAGATTCTGGAGTTCTAGCATGTGTTGAAGTGCTCTGCGTACCACCTGTTTTTAATTTGCACATAATACAGGAGGCATCAGGAGGTTGCTTCACTGAAAGAGTGCTTCCAAACTCCAACATTTAGAAATATAATCACCTGGAATTTCTTGACAGAAAGTAGCTCATATAACGTCATGTCTACAGTGGATTTTTATGAAACAAACACTTTGCAGATAGAAAGAGGATAAATCAAGGACCGTGACGAAGGCTGATTGCCTGAAACGCGTTGGTCCTTCTTTTTGTGATGTTCTTTGCCATGCCTTAACTCTTAAATGGGGAAGGCTTTTTTTCACCTCACTGGAACAGAGATCCTCGTCTTTAATGTTAGGATAAATCAAGCTTTACGTACAGCTGCAGTGTTGGGTGAGTTTAACGTAGTTTAATACAATCAGGGGTGCCTGGTAGCCGAGCTACCAGGCACCCCAATAAAACTATCCCTGATTAATTGGCAGTACAGCTGCATGCTACGACAACAACATCTCCACAAGCCAGCCCTATAGGGTCTATGATGTACAAGCATAGTGGCAGATTGCTCTCCATACCAACACAGTCCTCTGCTCAGGACCTTGAACGCTGAAGATGGGGGTTGAACGGGGATGGGGTTTAAGGGCCATATGGTACAGCCTGACAGTCTATATACTACAGCTTTGGATGGTGGGCGAGAGAGATGGAGAGGGGGGGGGGGGGGGGGGGGGGGGCTATAGGGTACCACCAAATCCATGACCATCTGTCTGAATGGGGGTCAAAGTACTAATAGTATATCATGATGGTAACTTAACTTACAGTCTGTACATTCAGTACAGACACGCTGTATTGTATGACAGCTGCAGGCCTAGGCTCGGCAACAGCAGGTGAATAGGATAAAGCATAATTACTACGATTCAGTGATGCATTCCAAACTGCGTGAGAACACATATGTGTGCACACAGTACACGCGCACGCACACACACACACGCACACGCACTCGCACACACATGCATTATAATTCATTAAAAGCTTTTAATAGTGTGCAGCGCAAACGCTGCTGTCTGCCACACACACACACACACACACACACACACACACACACACACACACACACTGTATGCAGACACGCGCATGCACCTGAGGATGCACATGTGCACACACACACACAAGGCCTGTTGATCCCCTGATAGAATGTAGTGCGAGTGTAAAGGTGACTCCACAGAGTCCACACCACGCTAACTTGTTCTGACTAGTCAAGTCAAGATGAAATGAGTAGGTGTATTCTTTTTATTCTTAGACCGGTGCAATAAAGCACGCACATCCACTCACTTAAAGCCAGGTGCCGGGGCGAGGTTGTAACAATAGAACACATCCACTCACTTAAAGCCAGGCGCCGGGCCGAGGTTGTAACAATAGAACAAAACTAAACTGGGTAATGCTCCAAAGCTTCAAAATGATATTTATTAAGGTTCCTTACACCATAGTGGACATGACGTTTCGAGCCTCTCGGCTCTTCATCAGACAGTATTTCTTATTCTTGCCATGCAGTTACCAGACTATTAAACCCCCCGCGGTTCTGGGTCTCTTTCCTTTTTTTCTATGATTCATTTTAACGACCGGGAGCCGGTCAGCAATTTCGCGCAGCGTGCGGTCTCACCTGGCCTCTATGTGCTGGAAGAGGTTGTTCCAGCGCTGGTTGACCTCCTGCAGAGTGCCATGGACCTGCCTCTGCTTGGTCTCATCACTGGCTAACAGCAGCTGCTCTCCAAGCTGCTTCAAGTGGCTTTTGTTCTCGCTGAACAAGTTGATCTCCTCCATGCAGTCCTAGTGGGGAGAAAGAGACACTATTATCAGGGCTGCGTTCATGTGCGATGACGACCGCTCTCCACTTCAGACCACGCTTTGAACAGAACCATCGTCGAGTAAGCCAGTTACATCATTATATTTGGTCACAGTGTGTGCACACATTATTGGTTAATTGAAATGTTAAATTGGGACCCTTTTGGCCCGTTTTGAACAAAAAGCCTCAAATCATGAACGCAGCGTGCAATTTACGTGAAATCTTCACATTATAGATATAGCGCCACCAACAGGTGCATTTTTGCAAAAAACATTTTTGGAACAAAATGCCTCAAATCATCCAATTGCCATCCAAGGCGTAAGAAGAAATGGCACCCTTTTCACATTGGCCTACTATAGGGCCACCAGGAGGCCACAACCTGACCTGGCCTGGTGGAGACCTGTGCCCCGAGGGGCACTTTTTCTAGTTATATTTGTGCTACAATGCTGCTTGCAAAACACATCCCCCCTAATTGGGGATAATAAGGTGCATCTTGAATTTTACATGGGCTAACCTGATGATGGATAGGAAATTGTGGAGGGCAGCGATCCAGGAAACCCGAGTTGGTGTTGGCTAGACCTCACTCTCGCAGCAACTAACTAACTAACTAAAAAAATGGTGCATTTATATAGTGCCTTTATCCAAGGCGCTTTACATAGATTGTGCATTACATTCACCCATTCACACACCGATGGCGGCAGAAACCATGCAAGGCACCAACCAGCACATCAGGAGCAATTATGGGTTCAGTGTCTTGCTCAAGGACACCTCGACACTAACTCTGGGGGAGCCCGGGTTCGAACTGGCAACCTTGCGGTTACCATCCGGCCACTCTACCCCTGATCCACCTGATCCACACGGGCCAAACAAAATATGTAATTTACTATTTTCATAATTATTATGCACATAATAATTACCATATAACTGTTTACAGTTACACCGTAATTAATTTGGACTGAGATTGGATTTGTCATTTTTTTCATTTGTGTTCTGCTTCTTGTGTTTAAATTTCTTGATCATCTTCTAGTAGTACTTGTTAATGTAAAATTGAAAACGTAATAAACAATATTTAAGTCATACAAAAATTTAAATAATAATAACGTGAACTAATCACAAAAAGCAGATCCCTTGTTCCCTGATTTGAATGTATTAAAAAAAAATCACACCCGTGTGAACTGAGTGGTGTAAGGTCTTATATAGCCTGATCAGCTGTGGTCTGACGTAATGTCTGACGCAATGAAATCACACCGTGTGAACTGAGTGACCATAGCAACCATGCTCATTTTTTGCGAAACAGGACAGACAGACAGACACGTAAACTAACAAAGCCAGTCGTAGGAGTGGTTTACACCACTCAAAAAAGCCTGAATTCTCTTTTCAACATCCGTCTCATTCAGAAAGCCGAGCACCTGTTTTGCTTCTGGGGGAAAAAGGTTAATTGGCTGCTGTCCATAATCACCACCAGGAAGTGTTTTGGGTGCAACGCGGTGTAAACACACAGTTATTGTCGGGTCAGGTGCCTGGGGGGGGGGGGTACCATTTGGCTCATCTCATCTCAATACAATAACCACACACTGTCCCAAACCATTCATTAACTGCAAACCAAACCAGCATGCTGCATGGTGACATAATAACAGACAACAAAGGGCCTTCTGTAAATGAAAAGACAATTGTTTTGTTTGAACAAAGCGATGGAGGTGGCAGCATTCCAGCCAGCCAGCCAGCCACTCTGCTACAGAATGCACGACGTTGTGCCTCGTGTGTGTGTGATTCGGAGCACGTTTGACCAGGTGGCATTTGTGCCCCAATTAATTTGTTGACTAATTGGCAGCAGTGCATTTTGTAATGTACTGTGTGATACAGTACAGAATGTTACTACGCTCCGAGTATACAGTACTTTTAACTTCTACAAGAATTAATTTGTATTCATTAATCTGCCTAGATTACTGTATAGTATTATACTAGCCTATTTAGTCTACTCTATAGTGTAACTTTAGAGTGGACATACTTTCCCTTTTTTTAACTTTATAATAAAGAATAAATAACGGTATATATATATAATACATTCTAATAACTAATTAAAAATATTTCTATACGGTTGTTTTCAGTGTAATGCAACAATTCCTCACAAGACACATACTTGTGCAACGTACTGTACACACAGAGGAATTCAGAGTTTATCTGATTTGCATTTTAGTAGTTAAGTATGCAAATTATATTCTTCTAAGATGCAGTTGGATCCAATATAATACCTGTTCTTAGTTTACGCATGATTCATGATAACTACTTTTTATATATGTGATGTATGCCATGCTTTTGTTATTGCTTAATGTAAGTCGCTCTGGATTAAGAGCGTCTGCCAAATGCCTAAATTGTAAAAACAAGGGTTTGGTGCAGGGACGTCCACACATAGACATCAAAGGGGGCTTCAGCCCCTGCTCTTTTACCCATCTGTAAAACAACTGCCCTTTTACTAGCCTGGGCACCATTTAATTTGGGTATATGATCCTGTCGGGAGCGGATGATAGTCGACAGGCAGGAACAACAGGCGGCAACTTCCTTTTCCCTCAAACCGATTTTTCTCAATAAAAGCTACAGGCTACGAGAGCTTTTATTGAGAAAATGAAAAGGAAGTTGCCATAGATATATATAAAGTTACCGCCTGTTGTTCCTGCCTGATCGACTACAAAACAATACTACAACATGACGTAACCATATCATCCGCTCCCGACAGGATCATACGGACTTTTGAAACAGAGACCAGGCTTTCCTCCGAGGTGGTGGAAAGTCTGGTGAGGCGAGGTTACCCTTTTACTACAGTGAAAGAAACGCAAATGCCACTCCTTCCCATGCCATGCCAGAAGGCAGCATTCAGGAGAATTGCTTTTTTTCCAAAGTCTCCTGAACTTGAACACAGTATTTTGCATTGAACAAATTTGTTTAGAAATCCATGTCGTTACACCACATCTCCTCTAGCTAAAGAGTGCTGGGTTGCGCCCCGAAAATAGCTGATCTACAAGCTCACAACGCGTGAGCTTGTAGATCAGCTATTTTTGTCCAAAAGTGCCCTCTTACAGGATTTCAGCCCCTGCCCCTCTAACACTCTCTGCACGTCCCTGGTTTGGTGTGTAAGTGAATTAATCAGTGCATGATGATGTACTAATGACAGCATACAAGACTACCTCCACATCTACAGTAAACTGTTGCAATATATTATATATACTAGCCCTTACCGGGGGTACTGCACCCTGGGTGCGTTTTTAATTCACTAATAAATTCATTATTAATTTATAATTTGTTAAATTGGAAAAAGGGCTTCGTTAAGACCTCCATATTATTATGGTCAATGCCTGTGTGAAAAGTGGGAGCGATTGGTGCAGGCGGTGAGGAGATAAGGCGATGTTTCTGACAGACAGACACACATTCAGTCAGACATTTGGTTAATTATAGTATGATGATGATGATATGATGATGATGATGATGATGATGATGATGATGATATGATGATGATATTATTTATTATATATTCCAGGGTATTGAGATAGACCCTGAATACCACCTTTTGGTCGAAATGCGTAGGTCCTGTTATTTATTTCAGTACAAATAAATAACAGGAAGGAAAGATACCTTTTGTCCATATTCCTATCCAGTAGTTCTGCTTCACACCATTAGAAGATAAAGCAACAACGGCCATCAAACCACTAATGGAGCATGAATGTGGCATACATGCGTAATACTGTAGGTCATTCACCAATTAACCCATTCTGACCTGAGATCAGATTCTAAAAATGTCTTCTACATCCTGACAGTTTTCTGAAAAAGCTATGTTTCTGTCAGTGGTTCTTCGATTAAAAAAAAATAGCAGACCTACAAGCAACAGGTTATTAGCATATAGATAGGATCCAAAAGGAAGCACGCACATCTCAAGAAATTCTACTGGTGCTGAACAAAAAAAAAATATATATATATACGTACAATGAAAAAGAAGGGTTGTCTTCTTGTCTGCACACTGTGTATCTGCTCCCAGGACACTTTATTTAGGTAACAACGTTTCGACCCTTACGGGTCTTCGTCAGGTATGAGATACCTGATGAAGGGTCGAAACGTTGTTACTAAATGGTAAATGGTGCATTTATCCAAGGCGCTTTACATAGATTGTGCATTACAACATTCACCCATTCACACACACATTCATACACCGATTGCGGCGAAAGCCATGCAAGGCATCAACCAGCACATCGAGAGCAATTTGGGGTTCAGTGTCTTGCCCAAGGACACTTCGACATGTAGACAGGAGGAGCCGGGATTCGAACCGCCGACCCACGGATCATTGGACGACCTGCTCTACCTCCTGAGCCACAGTCGCCCCATTAATAAAGTTTCCTGGGAGCTGATACACAGTGTGCGGACAACCCTTCCTTTTAATTATTAGCATATAGACCCACACCTTTGGTGCGTGACACCCGTATAAGTATAACCCCCGGTTGGCTCCGTTACCTTCTTGAGTTTCTCCACCATCTCCTCGATGCTGAGGTCTCCACTGTGGGACACCTTTCTCTCTATCTGCATCAGCCAGTCACACAGCTCCCTGTTCTTGTCATTGAAGATGGTCCAGGCATTGAGGCGGTCAGCAATCTCCTGCCTGCGCACGGACACCTGAGGGGGGGGGGGGGGACAGCGTATGACGTCATTTTAGATTTATTTTTCTGGTTACAGTTACAGGAGTTTTCACTACATGGTGTCTGTGATATGAAATGTAAGCTTACCCTAATCACAGTAAACATCATGTCTTCAGTCATTTTCAAGTTACTGTAGTCACTTCAGTTCAAGACTGGAGTAGATTGTGATGAAATCCTATGTATTGAATCGAGAATCATTTTGAATAGAAATTTGTTTTGAATCGAATCGTGACCCCAAGAATCGGAATCGCAATCGAATCGTGGGACACCCAAAGATTCACAGCCCTAATAGCAACATCACACTTTTTGCAGAGAAACAAATGCAAACAAAGTGCATTCCATAGAATAAAGTAATTTCTTCTGTCATCACAGCAGCAGAGAGAGATGAGATACAATAGTTTTGATCCCCAACAGCTTCCAATTTAATCCCTGGCTGCTAATTGAACCCACCAATGTTCCTAATGACATCTTAATGCATTGATAATAATATCTCATTACACAGCTGGGGGCTCGTGGCTGGCTGGTGATCCTTTTAGACTGCCAGAGCTCATAGTGTGTCCTGTTTTCAGGCTATTATTAACTGCTCCCTGGCATTTATAGTTATTTCATGAGCCCTGGCCTGTTAAGAGTGAAACCACACTGGGCCTGTTGGATGCTGGAGTATGTGGGTTCCATTGTGTTGCACTGTGGCCCTGCCCTATAGCTGGGGGGGGGACTTAATTGTCCCCCCCTCACAACAATAGAGCCTGTCCTCTGGACCCCTTCATCCCGGCCAAGCCATCTGTTCTTCGGGGCCATTCCGCTGACTGTCCCCCACCTGCAACCTGTTAACTAAACAGGGAGCACAATAGCTGTGGTTCAAATCCATGTCCTATTGCCACGGTGCCATCAGACAGCAGGGAAACATCTCATGTTTCACCACAATGGAGTTAATTATCAGCTTGGTGCTGCTGTCATCAGTCCAAATGACTTGGGACGAAAAAATTGTGCATTTATATAAATGGTGCATTTATATAGCGCCTTTATCCAAGGCGCTTTACATAGATTGTGCATTACATTCACCCATTCACACACACATTCATACACCGATTGCGGCGGAAGCCATGCAAGGTACCAACCAGCACATCGGGAGCAATTTGGGGTTCAGTGTCTTGCCCAAGGAGCCGGGATTCGAACCGCCGACCCATGGATCATTGGACGACCTGCTCTACCTCTTGAGCCAGTCGCATTGAACCAATTTTCCAGTTCCATAATAAGCAATGTCTGAACCCACATGGGTCACATGAAGCTGGTTAGGTTGGTCTGTAATAACAATGTGTTTTATTACCTCCTAATCCTAATCTAATCCACAGAGTTGGTTGGATTTAATTAAAGTATTGAATTCGATCAAGAAAGTTGTTTGA
>NC_136798.1:3901072-4118572 GCF_951216825.1 Electrona antarctica | reverse complement strand
TTGTTTAAATTGTCAATATATTTAGTCTTAGTTTAAGTCATCATAGCTGTCTCCACCAGGCCGAAGGCATGGGGAGAGAGTATGTTTTGCACTCCGTCCGTGTGTGTGTCCTTCCTTCCTTCCGTCCGTCCGTTACCAGCTAATCTCCGGCACCGTTGGCCCGATCCATGCCAAACTTTGCACACACACTCCATGGATGCCAATGACGAACCTCTGCCCCAAATATTCCTCAACGGCCTGTTATAGCGACACCATGAGGCCGATTTAGGCAAAACACATTTCTGTAGATTACTCGTACACATTTTATCCATACATCACACAATTCGGTATACACTATCTCCATAGTCATGTGATCAACACAGATCTGCACAATTTCCCATCTTCCATCCTGATTGGCTATTGGCTTCCAAAGCTCACATGATTGGTCCGTTTCGAACAAAATGCCACAAATCACAAACACAGTGTGCAATTTCCGTGAAATTATACACGCACATTTCCACTAGGCCAAGGAAGACATGCCACTCATTCTTTTCCAAATCAGCCTCATGGTGGCGCTATAACAGGCCAATTCCTGTTTTTAGCTATAACTTCATCAATCTGTATACAACTTATGTATGCGCACTCCCTAGAGGCCATGGAAAAACATTGTCCCTGCATCCCTCCACATCTGCCGGTTATAGCGCCACCATGAGGCCGATTTCTGCTAAACACATTGCTTATGTTAGTCGCACAGATTTCATCCAAATCTCACGCAAATCGGTACACATGATGATCAAGACGAGTCTGTTGGATTTCTCAGATTCTACACTGATTGGCTAACATTGCCTTCTAAAGTTTTCAGGAGTGGCCCGTTTCGTTCAAAATGCTGCACATGTCCTGCTCATCCAGAATTCTATCCTCAGAGATTCGATGAGTGATCTGGCTCTGCATTTCCTCAACAAAATGAAGAAAATTGTTGCAAAAAACAAACAAAAACAAAAAAACATGTTTATATTACTCCTAAACATCTTGCCAAACATCTCACCTCCTATCCTCCTGGTGGAGACCTGTGCCCAGAAGGGCACTTTTTCTAGTTTTCATTTAGTTTCCATTTAGTTTTCGCCAGTGAAAAAAAGGTATAGCCGACGAACATTTTTCGTCATAGTTTTAGTCGACGGAATCAACCACTGGCACAAACACTCTTTCCTTCCCCTTTCTCTCCTAACCTGAAGGAGTTCCTCTTCGTCCTGGAGTGTCCCCGGCTGTGGCTCCTTGGTGCAGCTCTTCAGCTCCTTCAGTTGTTGTGTTCTGAGAGCAAGTCCGCCCTGACACTTCACCCAGTTCTGGAAGAAAGAAGTGGTATATACTGTGCTTTAAACTCAATTTACTTGGTCTATTCTCAACATCACAGAGAGAAAAAAAAGGATTGATCGTGTAACGTCGCTACACGCTCAAGTGGAAGTCAAGACGGACTTCATGCAACCTGTGATCAGCTGATTCGATTTAACCCATTCTGGGCGGGAACGATTCTACAAATGTCGTCTAAATCCTGAGTTTTCTGAAAAAGCTATGTTTCTATGTCAGTAGTTCTTAGATTTTTCAAAAATAGCAGACCTACAAGCTCGTAGCGCGCCACTCGGTGGCGCGCTATGAGCTTGTAGATCTGCTATTTTTCAATAGCTAAAGCATAACATAATGCTAACACCAAAAGGGGTTCCCGCCCAAAATGGGTTAACAACAAAGTGGTAAGACCGAGTATGGCTATTTTCACCCCCAGGTGGAATGTAGAACTAACTTGATAATTATTGTTATCACATTTACAAGCTATAATTTCAGTTTTGAGCTTTATGGTCAATGACTTGAAGACAACTTTAATCTCTTTTTAACTCATTTCCACGACCAAATCACATCGTCGTTTTTGGAGCTCTCCTGTAAAGTGCCGAGCCCCTTTTTTCTCACGCTGGGTCACATGTCATCACGCTGGGTCACATGTCATCACGCTGGGTCACATGTCATCACGCTGGGTCACATGTCATCACGCTGGGTCACATGTCATCACGCTGGGTCACATGTCATCACGCTGGGTCACATGTCATCACGCTGGGTCACATGTCATCACGCTGGGTCACATGTCATCACGCTGGGTCACATGTCATCACGCTGGGTCACATGTCATCACGCTGGGTCACATGTCATCACGCTGGGTCACATGTCATCACGCTGGGTCACATGTCATCACGCTGGGTCACATGTCATCACGCTGGGTCACATGTCATCACGCTGGGTCACATGTCATCACGCTGGGTCACATGTCATCACGCTGGGTCACATGTCATCACGCTGGGTCACATGTCATCACGCTGGGTCACATGTCATCACGCTGGGTCACATGTCATCACGCTGGGTCACATGACATATTGTCCTCAAACCTTCCCTGTCAGGCGTTTCTAACAGACAAGAAAGTTGTCGTTTATTTTTATCACCTTATCACTTTTTTTCACACCATGGCCTCAATGTATTAAAGCAGTGGTTCCAAAACGTTTTCGTGTCAAGGACCCCCAAGTCAACATTTATTAGGCCACGGACCCCCCATTTGAAAACATATGCCAGTGACCCCGATAAGGGAGGATTTTTATGGTTCTAGCAGTGATTCCGAAACATATTAATTTCATGGACCCCCAGTTTCACACGCATTATGCTACGGACCCCCAATTTAATGGCATTTATATCTCTGGTACCCCAATTTATATTGTAAAACCACTGTTAATTTAACTCAGAGTGTACAAATAAAATAGTGTACATTTGTATACTTTCTGAGTTACAGGCCCATAAGGGTCCATTTGGTTCCTAACTATCTCTAATTGAGCTAGGTACCCTCTGGAACTCCCTCAAGTACCCCTAGGGGTCCCCGGATCCCACTTTGGGAACCCATGTATTAAAGCATAACAAATGTTCTATTTTTAGCCGCAACATTTTCGGTACCCAAGTTAGCGGCTTAAGATGATGGGATAACGGGTTGGCTGGCTCGTCATATCACTGCCTCTGTTATCTTAGCCCTTATCGGACTGATCCAGAGGGATTTCCCCAAAGCCTGAGAGGATACCGTTTTACTACCCTACCCCCAACTCCCCCCACTGAAAAACACCATGGCTTCATGTGCCGACCTGGAAGGGGTTAACACAACTTCCCCTGATCCCCCCCCCCCTGTGAGAAAAGCACATATGTATGATGCAAGCAATTACCAAAGCTGGCAGCGTCACGCACACGCGGACGGATCCTAGCTTAGAGTGAAACGTGTTGTGTTGGGGGAGTACCGTCTAAATGATCACAATGACAAAACCAGACTGAACTTTGTTTCCAGTGACAAGCTGTGACTGGGTCCTACCAGTGACAAGCTGTGACTGGGTCCTACCAGTGACAAGCTGTGACTGGGTCCTACCAGTGACAAGCTGTGACTGGGTCCTACCAGTGACAAGCTGTGACTGGGTCCTACCAGTGACAAGCTGTGACTGGGTCCTACCAGTGACAAGCTGTGACTGGGTCCTACCAGTGACAAGCTGTGACTTGTCCTACCAGTGACAAGCTGTGACTGGGTCCTACCAGTGACAAGCTGTGACTGGGTCCTACCAGTGACAAGCTGTGACTGGGTCCTACCAGTGACAAGCTGTGACTTGTCCTACCAGTGACAAGCTGTGACTGGGTCCTACCAGTGACAAGCTGTGACTGGGTCCTACCAGTGACAAGCTGTGACTGGGTCCTACCAGTGACAAGCTGTGACTGGGTCCTACCAGTGACAAGCTGTGACTGGGTCCTACCAGTGACAAGCTGTGACTGGGTCCTACCAGTGACAAGCTGTGACTGGGTCCTACCAGTGACAAGCTGTGACTGGGTCCTACCAGTGACAAGCTGTGACTTGTCCTACCAGTGACAAGCTGTGACTGGGTCCTACCAGTGACAAGCTGTGACTTGTCCTACCAGTGACAAGCTGTGACTGGGTCCTACCAGTGACAAGCTGTGACTTGTCCTACCAGTGACAAGCTGTGACTGGGTCCTACCAGTGACAAGCTGTGACTGGGTCCTACCAGTGACAAGCTGTGACTGGGTCCTACCAGTGACAAGCTGTGACTGGGTCCTACCAGTGACAAGCTGTGACTGGGTCCTACCAGTGACAAGCTGTGACTGGGTCCTACCAGTGACAAGCTGTGACTGGGTCCTACCAGTGACAAGCTGTGACTGGGTCCTACCAGTGACAAGCTGTGACTGGGTCCTACCAGTGACAAGCTGTGACTGGGTCCTACCAGTGACAAGCTGTGACTGGGTCCTACCAGTGACAAGCTGTGACTGGGTCCTACCAGTGACAAGCTGTGACTGGGTCCTACCAGTGACAAGCTGTGACTGGGTCCTACCAGTGACAAGCTGTGACTGGGTCCTACCAGTGACAAGCTGTGACTGGGTCCTACCAGTGACAAGCTGTGACTGGGTCCTACCAGTGACAAGCTGTGACTGGGTCCTACCAGTGACAAGCTGTGACTGGGTCCTACCAGTGACAAGCTGTGACTGGGTCCTACCAGTGACAAGCTGTGACTGGGTCCTACCAGTGACAAGCTGTGACTGGGTCCTACCAGTGACAAGCTGTGACTGGGTCCTACCAGTGACAAGCTGTGACTGGGTCCTACCAGTGACAAGCTGTGACTGGGTCCTACCAGTGACAAGCTGTGACTGGGTCCTACCAGTGACAAGCTGTGACTGGGTCCTACCAGTGACAAGCTGTGACTGGGTCCTACCAGTGACAAGCTGTGACTGGGTCCTACCAGTGACAAGCTGTGACTGGGTCCTACCAGTGACAAGCTGTGACTGGGTCCTACCAGTGACAAGCTGTGACTGGGTCCTACCAGTGACAAGCTGTGACTGGGTCCTACCAGTGACAAGCTGTGACTGGGTCCTACCAGTGACAAGCTGTGACTGGGTCCTACCAGTGACAAGCTGTGACTGGGTCCTACCAGTGACAAGCTGTGACTGGGTCCTACCAGTGACAAGCTGTGACTGGGTCCTACCAGTGACAAGCTGTGACTGGGTCCTACCAGTGACAAGCTGTGACTGGGTCCTACCAGTGACAAGCTGTGACTGGGTCCTACCAGTGACAAGCTGTGACTGGGTCCTACCAGTGACAAGCTGTGACTGGGTCCTACCAGTGACAAGCTGTGACTGGGTCCTACCAGTGACAAGCTGTGACTGGGTCCTACCAGTGACAAGCTGTGACTGGGTCCTACCAGTGACAAGCTGTGACTGGGTCCTACCAGTGACAAGCTGTGACTGGGTCCTACCAGTGCTTATACTTGACTTAAAGGACCACTTCACCACTTTTCAACTTACCTTCATGTAATTGGTCCTCACTAATAATCATGATACAATTTCTACTCAGTCTGTGTCTCATAGGAGGGCTGTGGGCAGTTTAGAAACCGTCTTCCAGTGACACCATCATTAGGCAGATTTCTTTTTAAACAAGATTTTTTTTACAAAAATGTTTAGATTTTCAGAACGATGGCTTCCATTTTTGCATTGCAACTTTTCAGGACTAGTAAGCCTGCAGTTTCTATTAGCTTGTATTCCCCATCGATGATGTCACTGGAAGACGGTTTCTGAACTGCCCACAGCCCTCCCATGGGACACAGACAGAGTAGAAAAAAACTGCGCCATTTTTTCATGATTATTTGTGAGGACCTACTATATGAAGATAGGTTGAAAAGTGGTGAAGTGGTCCTTTAACAACATGTTGGACAAAGCTATACATCCTCAGACACAAACACATGACACATACCTTCATACACCATACCATGGAAAAGGAAAGATTATCCCAGATTCTGCTGTAAATCAACTCCATATACGGCCGGCTATACAGACAAACCTAAGCCTATTGTGTATTGATACAGTGCTTGGAAAACGGGCCACAGAGAAGCATTGATCCAAAGGATCAATGTAGGTTCAACAGCACACAGAAATGACCCTGCTGGGTTACATTGCAAATAAGCTCCACTTGTTGGCATGCTTGGTGGGCTTGTCTCCAGTTTCATTGATTTGATTGAATGTTTTCATGAGCAGTCCAGGTATTACTTTACCCAGTATTATCAGCATATCAAGATCTGACTCGGGGCACACTGTGTCCAATTCCTCTGTACGACCGACAGACAGACAGACAGACAGACAGACAGACAGACAGACAGACAGACAGACAGACAGACAGACAGACAGACAGACAGACAGACAGACAGACAGACAGACAGACAGACAGACAGACAGACAGACAGACAGACAGACAGACAGACAGACAGACAGACAGACAGACAGACAGACAGACAGACAGACAGACAGACAGACAGACAGACAGACAGACAGACAGACAGACAGACAGACAGACAGACAGACAGACAGACAGACAGACAGACAGACAGACAGACAGACAGACAGACAGACAGACAGACAGACAGACAGACAGACAGACAGACAGACAGACAGACAGACAGACAGACAGACAGACAGACAGACAGACAGACAGACAGACAGACAGACAGACAGACAGACAGACAGACAGACAGACAGACAGACAGACAGACAGACAGACAGACAGACAGACAGACAGACAGACAGACAGACAGACAGACAGACAGACAGACAGACAGACAGACAGACAGACAGACAGACAGACAGACAGACAGACAGACAGACAGACAGACAGACAGACAGACAGACAGACAGACAGACAGACAGACAGACAGACAGACAGACAGACAGACAGACAGACAGACAGACAGACAGACAGACAGACAGACAGACAGACAGACAGACAGACAGACAGACAGACAGACAGACAGACAGACAGACAGACAGACAGACAGACAGACAGACAGACCGACAGACAGACAGACAGACAGACAGACAGACCGACAGACCGACAGACTCTTCTGCCATTTCGACCAGCTGGGCCGTGGATGGGGATCACAGCTAGATTACAGCATAACTGCTCTTTTATCCCTCTTTTCCAGTACAACACTCACTCACTCACTCACTCATGCACGCACGCATGCACTCATGCACGCACGCACACATGTATGCATGCACGCACAGAGTGAGTGAGTGAGTGAGTGAGTGAGTGAGTGAGTAAGTGAGTGAGTGTGCGACTGTGCGTGCGTGCGTGATTCAGTGTGTGTGAGATTCAGTGTGTGCGTGATTCAGTGTGTGTGTCAGTGTTTGCGTGATTCAGTGTGTGTGTGTGTGTGTGTGTGTTTCTGTGCGGCGTGGCCTCGCTGGGGGGTTCGGTGGGATGGAACGGGGTTAGGTATATGGGTCAACAAACCACTCCCATCGCCCACTCAGAATACCAACCAGGGTCACAGTCAGGGCAGCGTACATATATCCCTACCCACAGACACCTCCGTAACGTAATCCAATGATGATGTCATAGACAGACACACTGGTACATGCTGTACATTCAGGCCATTCATTCCACTGCAGAACCCAGAGAGGTCGTAAGAGACCAATTAACCCATTTAGGCCTGACCTCAAAAATTTAAAAAAATCTTCTAAATCCTCCAGTTTTCTGAAATAAATATTTTCACGATTTTTCAAAAATAGCAGACCTACAAGCTCATAGCGCGCCACTCGGTGGCGCGCTATGAGCTTGTAGATCTGCTATTTTTCAATAGCTAAATTATAACATAATGTTTAAAACAGCCGAACACTCCACTACTGTACCTGGACAGCATGATCGTAGTCCAACATTTAAGCACCAATCCATCAGATGGTACCGATACTGTTATATTATAACGTTACGTTCATGTTAAAATAAAATACATTTAGTGCAAATTCTAGTTCTATATCCCACCGGGGCATCTGCTGGTTTCTATCGCACCAGGAAGTCTTAATTGCGTTCAACTGGTATCCTTGTCGTCATGTTAGCCATCTAATCTCGTACTAGTCAGAATAGAGGGTATGCTCAAATTGCACATGCATAAAGTGAATGGCACATCGAGTGGCAAATCGAGTGGCAAAGTGAGTGACAAAGTGAATTTAATGTTGTTTAAAGTTATTTAATGCAATCAAATAGGACTTTTCTGTTTGGATGTATGAGCTGTCAAGGCCACTCAGTACGCGTTCCAGCATAACTTCCGGGTATGATGATGATGTCACACGCATACCCTCAATTAGGACATCTGGTGAGATTACAAGTAAATTACAGTAGAGCTTGGATGTGAGGGCTGCTACCTGAAGGACAGTGTTGACCAGGTCTCTCCGTCTCTCCAGCTGTGAACACGTTCTCTCCCATTTGTCCTGCAGTGCTCGGAGCTCTCCCTCCAGCTGGTTCTGAGTCCGAGGCTCGGTCATGGACGCACGCAGCCGCTCACCTGCCTCCAGCGTCTGGCTGTAGGCAGCGGAATGCAGACCCAGAGTCTCCTCAACACGCTGCATGGGGGAGATGAAACCAGGGAGGGAGCTGCGATCAATACCACTTGATGCAAATAAATATTGACTCAAACTTAACCCATTTAGACCTGAGGACGATTCTACAAAATGTCTTCTAAATCCTGACAGTTTCCTGAAAAACCATATGTTTCAATGTCAGTGGTTTTCAAACATTTTCATGTCAAGGACCCCCAAAAATATATGAAAGAAGCAAAGATTTGAGTTGAAAATTTCGCTCTGAAAGAATATATATAACGATTTGCGCCACATTTTCACGATTTTTCAAAAATAGGCACTCGGTGCTTGTAGATCTGCTATTTTTTCAATAGCTAAAGTGTAACATAATGCTTAACCCATTTTGGGTGGGAACCCCTTTTGGTGTTAGCATTATGTTATGCTTTAGTTTTTGAAAAATAGCAGATCTACAAGCTCATAGCGCGCCACCAAGTGGTGCGCTACGAGCTTGTAGGTCTGCTATTTTTGAAAAATCGAAGAACCACTGACATAGAAACATAGCTTTTTCAGAAAACTGTCAGGATGTAGAAGACATTTTTAGAATCAGATCTCAGGTCAAAATGGGTTAAAACACCATAGGGGTTCCCGCCCAGAACGGGTTAACTTAAAACCTGCGATCAATACCAGTTGATGCAACAAAAAAAAAATGACTCAAGAACAAATCAAATCAAATGATTCAAATCAAATCAAATCAAGAGCAACCTGTTCCTTATACCTGATAACTGTCCACAGAGTTCCGTAGCTGCAGCAGTGTGTGTACAGCCGGCCAGTCGGGGGGCAGCAGAGGGGCGATGTTGCCCAGCAGCCTCTGCAGTCCCTTCAGAGCGTGCCTGTAGTAGCTCCAGCGGCTGAAGTGCTCCTGCACCAGGGCCCTGCGCTGCTCCACCAGAGCCACACAGCTCTGCCAGCTCTCTGTCACACGCGCCACGTCGGCCATACGCTCAGATCTGTGAGCCAGAAGCATCACAAGAGGGTTTCATGATTCTATATATATATGTTTATTGGATCAGTGGTTATTTATACCCCCTAAACCAGTAGTTCCCAAAGTGGGGTCCGGGGACCCCCAGGGGTACTTGAGGGAGTTCCAGGGGGGACCCAGCTAAATGATAATTTGGAACCAAATGGACCCTTATGGGTCTGTAACTCTGAGAGCGTACAAATGGAACCAAATGGACCCTTATGGGTCTGTAACTCTGAGAGCGTACAAATGGAACCAAATGGACCCCAACGGGTCCATTTGGTTCCATTTGTACGCTCTCAGAGTTAAATTAGCATTGATTTTACAATATAAATTGGGGGTCCCAGAGATAGAAATGCTATTCAATGGGGGGTCCGTAGACTAATGCATGTCAAACTGGGGGTCCTTGAAATTAAACGGGTTGAGAATCACTGCTAGAGCCGTAAAAACCTTCTCTTATTGGGGTCCCTGGCATATCTTTTCAAATGGGGGTCCGCGGGCTAATTAGTATCAATTTGGGGGTCCTTGACATGAAAAGGTTTGGGAACCACTGCCCTAAACCACAGCGTGGTACAATCACAGTAAACACAGACAGTCCACATTTTGGTGGCATAGGAGCGAAAATAATTTAGTCCCTTGTTTGTGCCGAATCTGGGTTGTAAATAAGGTTCAGACTCGAAAGGAGCTAGACAGTAGCGTACGAGTTGTTACTTAAATACTACTTATTTACAAGTAACTTATATGTGGCTTTATAGTTTATGAGTGAATATATGGTACAGTATGTGCTGGTGGCTCCAACCTAATAATAGTAATAATACCTAATAATATGGAACCTAATAATATGGAAACATAAGTAATGTTGGCATAAATTATGCCATCTTTAACCACTTATCCCATTTTGACCTGAGATCAGATTCTAAAAATGTCTTCTACATCCTGACAGTTTTCTGAAAAAGCTATGTTTCTATGTCAGTCGTTCTTCGATTTTTCAAAAATAGCAGACCTACAAGCTATGAGCTTGTAGATCTGCTATTTTTCAATAGCTAAAGGGGTTTCCGCCCAAAATGGGTTAAACCCAATTTTATAGCCTAGAGGACCGCATCGCAGAGTGAAAATAGCCATTCTCGCTCTGTTGTGAAATTGTAGATTGGCTATATACAGTAGTAGCAATTTGGGAAAAGTGTGTAATATTATTTTCACTCATATTCCCAAAATATGGACAGAGTTGAAAAGCAGTTAAACTGTACAGTATATACTGTAGTGGTCCTACTAAACCACACAACCCAGGATATCTGCAAACTAAACGTTGTCTTTATAAGCACAGGTTTGCGTACTGTAGCAGGGCTGATTCCAAAGCCTTAAGAACTTTTCCACCCTGACTGACTGCACAAGTTGAGTTATGGGCAGACGGCGCCTCGGAGGGAGCCAGGTAGCCTTTCCAGGGCAGGAAGCACCGAGAGAGACTGTCTGGTGTGTGGGTGTTCCTTCACGGGTATTCATGTGTGTGCATTAATTAAACCCTTTTAGACCTGGGAACGATTCTTCTAAATCCTGACAGTTTTCTGAAAAACCCTATGTTTCTATGTCAGTGGTGCTCAAACTATTTCATGTCAAGGACCCCAAAAATGATGTATGTATTTGGCCTCCGACCCCCGTCTGAAAAATATATGTTGTTCCAGGGACCCCCCCAGAAGCAACGATATGAGTTACGAACGTTCGCTCTGAAAGAATATATATTAAAAGATTTGCGCCACATTTTCACGATTTTTCAAAAATAGCAGATCTACAAGCTCGTAGCACGGCACTCAGTGCCGCGCTATGAGCTTGTAGATCTGCTATTTTTCAACAGCTAAAGTATGAGATAATCCTTAAAACACCAAAAGGGGTTCCTGTTATGAATGGGTTAAGAACTCACTGTTTGAATGCCATCACAGTAACAGGGGAGTAACACAGGCTGAAAAGCTCACTTTTAATTGGTTTATGACATGACAGTGCTTATGTACCGGTACAGGGCGGCAAACTTTGATTTCTCGACCGCTACAGATTTTGGCTCCTGTGTACATCGTGGCAACACATGCGGTTATTAATCTAACTCTATGAATTCACTGGTTCTCTAGTTAATTAACTACAGTATCGGTGGCAAAAGATCGGACACAGAGGTCACGCCGGACTCTTTGTTTCCTGCAGGAATTGGGTTTGTCAGCTATTAGAAATAAAAACATTGTCATTAGATTTGGGGTACAGAAAGGAGTACAGAAAGGAGCCAGATTGATGATGATGTATTAATTTGTTAAAGTACTTTAGTGGCGTAGGGGTAAATAAAGTGGAAGACAGTTCAAGGACGGATGCTTAAGCCCTTTAGACCAGAGATCAGATTCTATAAATGTCTTCTACATCCTGACAGTTTTCTGAAAAAGCTATGTTTCTATGTCAGTGTTTCTTCGATTTAAAAAAATAGCAGACCTACAAGCTCGTAGCGCGCCACTCGGTGGCACGCTATGAGCTTGTAGATCTGCTATTTTCAATAGCTAAAGCATAACATAATGCTAACACCAAAACGGGTTCCCGCCCAGAATGGGTTAAGCCCTTTAGGCCTGACGTCGAAGTTTAAAAAAATGTCTTCTAAATCCTGACAGTTTTCTGAAATACCCATTATGTTTCTGTATCAGTGGTGCTCAATATTTCATGTCAAGGACCCCAAAAATGATATGAAATAGGCCACCGACCCCCATCTGAAAATATGTTGTTCCAGGAACCCCTCAGAAGCAAATATTTGAGTTAAAAACGTTCGCTCTGAAAGAATATATATTCAAAGATTTGCACCACATTTTCACGATATAAAAAAAATAGCAGACCTACAAGCTCGTAGCGCGGCACTCGGTGCCGCGCTACAAGCTTGTAGATCTGCTATTTTTCAATGGATAAAGTTTAAAATAACACCAAAAGGGGTTCCCGCCCAGAATGGCTTAAGCCCAGAGGAACGTGAAAAAGGGAGTACCATGTAGTCAACATGAGGACATGGCCCGTAAGGTTATAAGCTATTATCTTGCTCTTGCTTTTCTGCAATAAAATAAATTAATGTGCATTCAGGGAGTCGACAACTTTACTGCAACTTGAGCCTTTTTGGAACTCTCCACTTGTAATTAATAGTGAAAATGTTCTGGGTCCAGGCCGGGTGTTACCTTCTCTCTTCTGTTAGATTATCCAGGGAGAAAACGGCTTCACAGAGATACCCCTGCAGGAGCTGGTGTCCGCTCATTATATCACTCTGGTATCTCTGTGAAAACAAGAAGAAATAAGAAGAAGATCCCAGTGATCGAAACTTGAATTAATGAACCAGTGGAGTTGAGTTATTCCTTACCAGTGTTGCGGACTCTATTTCTTTATCAAATAAGAGACTCTACACTTAGATTGATTCCATTCACAGCTAATATCCCTGATTGGTCGTAACTCGTAATGTATTATATTGTGAATATAGCATATACCATATTTAGAACATTTCGATTTTGTTAAAGCACCACTTCACCACTTTTCAACCTATCTTCATATAATAGGTCCTCACTAATAATCATGAAAAAATGGTGCAATTCTTTTCTACTCGGTCTGTGTCTCATAGGAGGGCTGTGGGCAGTTCAGAAACCGTCCTCCAGTGACATCATCGATGGGGAATACAAGCTAATAGAAACTGCAGGCTTTCTAGTCCTGAAAAGTTGCAATGTGAAAATGGAAGCCATCGTTCTCACGATAATGAAAATCTAAATATTTTTGTAAAAAAATCTGCCTAATGATGATGTCACTGGAAGACGGTTTCTAAACTGCCCACAGCCATATTATGAGACACAGACTGAGTAGAAAAAAACCGTGCCATTTTTTCATGAAATGAAATGAAATGAAATGAAATGAAATGAAATCTATATTTACCCAGGGTATCTGGGCTAAGCTCAAGAACTTGTTTCCAGCCAGGCCCTGCTCATAGAACACATTTCATCGTAGTGGTTGATGCCTTGTTCAAGGGCATTTCAGCGGTGGTAATTTTAACGTGTCGGACGGCTGATTCGAACTGGGAACCTTCCGGTATCTAGACCGCGCCGCTATCCGTTCGGCCACCGCTGCCACTAATGATGATTATTAGTGAGGACCTATTATATGAAGATAGGTTGAAAAGTCAGATTTCTCAAACCCCCTTTTATAATACACATCTGGGAACGATCAATGCAACACAGAGACACATAAGAGAAAATAATTTTAAAAATGGCATCACAAACAGCAGGAAAATTAGAGCACCCGTTTGAGCCAGAAAACCCCAGACCACAGAAGAACTACTGAATGTTAAAAGTTCCAGGTGTTTTGGGTGCAATTGAGCTCAGAAAACCTAAGAAAAAAATAAGAAATATTACAAAATCTGTTATTTTACATGTCACAATCCCAAATCCAAAGAGGCTGGTGGTGCATGACATTCAACAACATAGGGATTGTCAGAAACAACTGCTAGTCTGGGACAATAGTGGGGTTTTTTTGTACACTGAAGCAACCAGTTACACAGTTGCTTCACTATAGAACAAGTTTCCTCCCTTCTCCGCTCCGTCTATTGGCCTCCGGTTAACTGTTACTGCCCACACAGAGTTCAAAACACTGATGTTGGCCTACAAAGCAACCAAAGGTATGGCACCATACTGTATCTTCAAAGTCTGATCCAACCCTACAACCCCCCCCCCCCCCCCCCCCCCCTCCGCTCACTCAGATCAGCCAACACAACAGGGAGGCTGGCAGAACCTTCACTACAACAGCCGGGACAACGCTCCACACGTCCCAGACTCTTCTCTCTTCGGGCTCCAAAAATATGGAATGATTAACTTCCCATTGAGAAGTGCAGACACACTACTACTCCCTCTCTTCCACCGTACTACCGTAGTCTGAAAACTCATCTCTTCAGACTCCATCTTAGCCCGCAGCACTTGCACTATAGCCTCGACGACCTTACAGGCGTATGCAAAGGCTAAACTTATGTAGTTTATATACTGTAGCATTAAGTAGAAATAGCACTCTATAGTGTATACTCATAGTTTCATTGTACAGATATTCTACTGTTAGTCGGATGTTAGGTTCTTAGCTTGCTTATGATCCTTGAGTACTACTTCTATGTATTTGATGTATTACCATGTGTTGTTCTTAGGCATGTAACGATACACTCAAATCACGATACGATACGTATCACGATATATGAGGTTCACGATACGATTTTTCACGATATTTTCAACACAATTATTTTCCAGACAAATGACCAAAAAATCTTTTCTTTTAATGATTTATCTTCCCCCCCAAAGCTTTTTTCACAATTTTTATTTAACTACATTGCAAACATAATTGCCTTCCTTGATGTATTAATGAGCATCAATAACGACCATCACCTGGGCACAGTCAGACAGCTCCCCTCTGCAGGCCTCTACTACTGAAAGTGACTGCATGGAGTCTCTCATTTCTCTCCAAAAGCATGTGAATATGATGGAATATGATTACAGCTCACACAAAAATGTGTGAATGACTGATGCCTTGTACTGTAAGTTGTACCTGATGGAGGCTCAGCATCTCTTTAAGGCCGGAGAAACTTCCACATCTTCTGTCCCCCAGGTCCACCTCCAACGTGTCCTGAAGAGCTTTCAAGCTTTCACTCTTTTCTTCAAAGCTCTGGGAGTGCTGAGTCTTCATCTGCAGCTCCCTGATATTACACACGCAACAAGATCACAGGCACACACACATTTAAATGACCTCAGTATTACTTAGTGGCAGCGGTGGCCGAACGGATAGCGGAGCGGGCTTGATACCGGAAGGTCGCCAGTTCGAATCAGGGGTCCGACACGTTCAAATTACCACCGCTGAAGTGCCCTTGAACAAGGCATTGAACCACTACGATGAAATGTGTTCTATGAGCAGGGCCTGGCTGGAAACAAGTTCTTGAGCTTAGCCCAGATACCCTGGGTAAATATAGTAATCATTTAATTTAATTTCATTTGAATCATAATGTCACGGAACATTATCTTCCTTTTTGCAGTCCTGCACGGCTGACAGGCTGTCAGGTGGGATTACCTATAGTCACAAAGTTTGAAAGGGGGCATACTAGAGTGGTCAGGTATATTCATAGAGTGATAAAAGGATAAAGACCGAACCGGAGCATTAGCCCCCCCCTGCTATTCATTTCGATGGAAGTTGCTCAGTTTTGAAGCACCCAGAAGACTGCCGGAAGTACAATTATAACTCAATGGCACGAGTGAGCGGCAGTTAAGCCCAGACCTCAAATTCGGGATGACGCGCGTTACGCACATGACGTCACTGAACGTCGGTCCACCTCCATGAACGTGCTGCAGTTCCACTTTTCGCCAGTACGTAGTGGCAGCTTCAATGTTGGATAGCCTTACTGGGGGGCTTGGGTCTATTACAGTACATTCATAAATGCAATACTTCTATAGAAGTATAGGCTCATAATATCCTGTAAAACAGGTATTTATAGTCAAGGTCCCTAGCAAAAGAAAACACAAACAAAAAAATAAACGGCAAAAATTGCCAGCTACAGCAAGCTCTCGTTCATGAACATCTTTAATCAGTGTGTGCGTCGCAGTCTCTGCCTCAGCTCGCAGCTTCACGTTGCGGCGTTCAGACTCTTCAGAGTATGGGTTTTATGCCGTTCAGACTATGGGTTTTATGGGTAAGTCTCCCATTGGCTTAGAGGCAGCCTAGCGGCAGCCAATGATGAGAGATTTAGTGACGACTATGGTCGTTAGTAGAGGTAGGTGAACAAACATTATGTTGTCCAGCCGCTTTTCATAACCTGAAAGGGGGGAACCGAGTGTACTCTCTGCTGCCCCATCTGGCGGAGTCAGGTTACGCTTTTCAAGCAGCTGGCAAAAAAAAAACCCTGGCTATAATGAGCATTTGTTTTCTGTATTGTGAGCCTGTGTTTTGTCTGAAACAATAAGCCTACCTGTTGGCATGAGCTCCATGGAGCAGGCCTCGGAGCACGGCCCTCTTGAGTGAAACAATAAGCCTACCTGTTGGCATGAGCTCCATGGAGCAGGCCTCGGAGCACGGCCCTCTTGAGTGCCTGAAACAATAAGCCTACCTGTTGGCATGAGCTCCATGGAGCAGGCCTCGTAGCACGGCCCTCTTGAGTGCCTGCAGTCTGTCTGAAACAATAAGCCTACCTGTTGGCATGAGCTCCATGGAGCAGGCCTCGGAGCACGGCCCTCTTGAGTGCCTGCAGTCTGTCTGAAACAATAAGCCTACCTGTTGGCATGAGCTCCATGGAGCAGGCCTCGGAGCATGGCCCTCTTGAGTGAAACAATAAGCCTACCTGTTGGCATGAGCTCCATGGAGCAGGCCTCGGAGCACGGCCCTCTTGAGTGAAACAATAAGCCTACCTGTTGGCATGAGCTCCATGGAGCAGGCCTCGGAGCACGGCCCTCTTGAGTGCTTGCAGTCTGTCTGCCTCACACTGGGTCGGCCTCACACTGAGATCAACCAGTGATGGGAGCACGTCGCTCAGCTCCGACACAAGCTTCTATTTGGCAGAAGGAAAGAAAATGATATATAATTTATATACAGATTATTTATATATATATATACACGCAATTATATCACACACACACACACACACACACACACACACACACACACACACACACACACACACACACACACACACACACACACACACACACACACACACACACACACACACACACACACACACACACACACACACACACACACACACACACACACACACACACACACACACACACACACACATTTTAACCATTTATTTATGTCCACACAAAGGATATGCATACAAGGACACAAATATTATAGGTGCATTAGAGTTACATCTGCAAAGTCATGGCATGTGTTTTCGTGATACAACAGGCATGTCACACAGTACTTTATGGGTATAAGTAACAGCGTCTCCGCCATATATGACGGCTGCCAATTATAGCAGAGACACCACAATACTTTGCCAGCCTTTTTGCCTCCTTTTTGGGCATCCCAAGTTGTTGGAACCCTCTAACAACCAGTCTGTGCGTATGCCCTAGGCTGCCAAATATAAAGACAAATACACACACACACACACACACACACACACACACACACACACACACACACACACACACACACACACACACACACACACACACACACACACACACACACACACACACACACACACACACACACACACACACACACACACACACAATATTACTCCCATGTACAGTAGGCAGGTGGGAGTGTGCCTCACCTTCACAGAGGTGATTCCACTCAGGCCAGTGTACAGCCGGTGCAGTGTGTTCTGTGCTCGCGTCTCAAGTGCCTCCAAGCGAGCACAGAACGTCTCATGTTGTGCCAAGTCCTCCTGTACAGTACATGGAGAACAAACCATTGATACGGAACATTTGTGACTACATTTGACTGAGGGGCTACCATTGGATTGTTTTTTATTTCGTTTTTTCACGTCATATGAAAGCAGGAAATCATAGCTTCAAATTGACATATTGGTTGTTCAGTTTGACCCACCAGTTTTGGAGATATGGCTTATAGAGTAATGTCTTACGTTGTAATGTCTGTAATGTCTTACAGAAAACAGCAAATTGAGAAAACAGGCTTGAAAGGTTCACTTCTGTGGTCTCTAACTACACCTAGCTACATGTTTAAGCATTTATTTCATATTTACATGTCGATTTCAGCTCTGACACTTATTTCAGACATGCTCTAGTATGTGAAGAGTCTGCCTGTGCTATAAACTCATTTTGAAAAAAGAAAAAAGTGTTTCTCCTCTGGTGAAAAGCTGGAATTTGCGCGATGGCAGTCCCTCAGTCAAATCTGGTCACATTTTGTGACAGGTATACTGTACATAGATATTAGATATTTTTTTGCTATTTTTCTTGTCAAGAACCCCCAAAATGACACTCATTAGTGTTAGATAAATTATGTCTTATCTGTTTACAAACAAATGCCCAGTGGTCAATGTCCCATATCCTCCTGAACTTTCATATTTGGTCATCTTGCCCCTTTTTTTTATCATTTTACCCTTAGTCTACTGCCCTGTTTACACAGCGTTGTTCCTCTTATCCTATTAATGTCATGTCATCCATGTTTATGGCCAAAAATATGTTTTCATCGGTCCCATTTAATATCTTGTTCAGTCGCCATACCGTCTCTTCTCAGTCATTAATATCTTGTTCAGTCGCCATACCGTCTCTTCTCAGTCATTAATATCTTGTTCAGTCGCCATACCGTCTCTTCTCAGTCATTAATATCTTGTTCAGTCGCCATACCGTCTCTTCTCAGTCATTAATATCTTGTTCAGTCGCCATACTGTCTCTTCTCAGTCATTCATATCTTGTTCAGTCGCCATACCGTCTCTTCTCAGTCATTAATATCTTGTTCAGTCGCCATACCGTCTCTTCTCAGTCATTAATATCTTGTTCAGTCGCCATACCGTCTCTTCTCAGTCATTAATATCTTGTTCAGTCGCCATACCGTCTCTTCTCTGTCATTAATATCTTGTTCAGTCGCCATACCGTCTCTTCTCTGTCATTAATATCTTGTTCAGTCGCCATACCGTCTCTTCTCTGTCATTAATATCTTGTTCAGTCGCCATACCATCTCTTCTCAGTCATTAATATCTTGTTCAGTCGCCATACCGTCTCTTCTCAGTCATTAATATCTTGTTCAGTCGCCATACTGTCTCTTCTCAGTCATTAATATCTTGTTCAGTCGCCATACCATCTCTTCTCAGTCATTAATATCTTGTTCAGTCGCCATACCGTCTCTTCTCAGTCATTAATATCTTGTTCAGTCGCCATACCGTCTCTTCTCAGTCATTAATATCTTGTTCAGTCGCCATACCGTCTCTTCTCTGTCATTAATATCTTGTTCAGTCGCCATACCGTCTCTTCTCAGTCATTAAAGTTATGATACTGTAGGCACTGATTTTAATTCAACATGCAGCTGCCGTGGTATCAGTCTAGTTTGACCTTTGACCTTGGCCCAGTAACTCCAGTGCAGGGAAAGAATGTTATCTTCAGGTTGCCGTAGCAACGCCAGCCTCTGTGCTTTCCCGGCTCCAATGGCCATCAATGTGCGGAAAACAGAGGAGATGAATTTTACGTCACAATATCAGTCTCATCATCATCATCCATGTGCTGGTCCAATTACTTTTAAAGCTCTACATGGTCTAGCTCCCATTTATATAACAGACTTGCTGCAACCCCATAACCCTGTGCGCTGCCTCAGATCATCGGATAGGGCCCTCCTAGTTCCCGGGCCTTTTCGGCTCGGGCACCTTTGCTCTGGAACTCCCTGCCCTTAAGGCTCTTAGGTTAGCAGAATCAGTGTCTTCTTTTAAAACGCTTTTAAAAACACAGCTGTATGCCAAGTGTTTTATTGTTTTTAATTGTTTTATTGACCTGTTATTTTCTTCATATTTCATTGTTTCTGATGTTTTGTTGTTTTTATGTTTTTATGATTACTGTTTTATAACCTGTCTGTAAAGCACTTTGTAACTATATGTTTGGAAAGGTGCTATACAAATAAAATTCATTCATAAAATTCATTCAATGAGTGCTCGACAACCAGCGCCACCGTGGGATATTGCGGACATGAACTATCTCAAGCCAATGAACTTTATATCAACAAATCTGACGTCAGATGCAGTATAAACCTGGAACAATAGGCCTATCTCACAGCATTTCCCCGCCCCCCTTTTTACGCCCCCTTTTGTTGATAGTGGTGTTATTTCTTTTGCGGTCCATAGGCTTCCATGTTAAAAGAGGTATTTTCACAAGCCACAAACTACCGTTTTGTAAAGGTAAGGTTTATTCTACTTATTTGAGTTGTTATACAATTGTGTTTTCTTCATATTATTATCGGTCTTTGACATTTTAACATTAGGAGATGTACTTAGATTCTCCAGAGAAAAAAAGTGGTAATGCCTAATGTTAAATGACACCACTATCTACCGGAAGTGGGCGTGGAAAGGGGGCTGTGAGATAGGCCTATTCTGGGAAGAAGAAGGTTCAGTTCGGATCCATTTTGGAACAATTTGAATACTTTAAAATTATATGATGTATTGTACTATCATCTGAACCAAGTAGCACATTCTCTATGTAAATTGACTTTATTACCTACTAAAAATTAATGTTAAAACCTGAATCCTTCCTCTCAGAACTTTATTTCCGTCTCCAAATCATTTTTAAGGTCTTTCTATTTCTTTATGGTACCGTGGCTGTCATTGAAGATTTAAAGGGCACTTCACTCATTTTTAAGGTAAAGACAGCACGGCATTTGGGTCTCCCTGCTGGGTTATTGAAGGTATTTATAGATACAGTCCTTTCTAATTAACATTAAAAAATAGGTATCCTTTATTTGTATCTATTAATTAGCCCCACAGACCCCCATTAGAAAATATATACCAATATATACCCCACGAGAGAAGATCTTTATGGCTGTTTTCACAACTGAATGAGATGAGTACAGAAATTAAAAGTAGATTTTATTTAAAACCGATTATATAAGCTGTATTATTTTGAGACCACTCCGATACCGATATGGCAAAAACACTGTTAATTTAACTCTGAGAGCGGGTCCATTTGGTTCCACTTGTACACTCTCTGAGTTACAGTCCCATAAGGGTCCATTTGATTCCTAACTATATACTTTAGCTGGGGTCCCCCTGGAGCTCCCTGAAGGACCCCTAGGGGTCCCCGGACCCCACTTTGTGAACCACTGAGATAGAGAACAAAACATGGACGTTGGACACGGAACATCTTGTCTCATGTCCTCTTGTTCATAGAGAGCAAAACATGGACATTAGACACGGAACATCTTGTCTCATGTCCTCTTGTTCATAGAGAGCAAAACATGGACATTAGACACGGAACATCTTGTCTCATGTCCTCTTGTTCATAGAGAGCAAAACATGGACATTAGACACGGAACATCTTGTCTCATGTCCTCTTGTTCATAGAGAGCAAAACATGGACATTAGACACGGAACATCTTGTCTCATGTCCTCTTGTTCATAGAGAGCAAAACATGGACATTAGACACGGAACATCTTGTCTCATGTCCTTTTGTTCATAGAGAGCAAAACATGGACATTGGACACGGAACATCTTGTCTCATGTCCTCTTGTTCATAGAGAGCAAAACATGGACATTGGACACGGAACATCTTGTCTCATGTCCTCTTGTTCATAGAGAGCAAAACATGGACATTAGACACGGAACATCTTGTCTCATGTCCTCTTGTTCATAGAGAGCAAAACATGGACGTTGGACACGGAACATCTTGTCTCATGTCCTTTTGTTCATAGAGAGCAAAACATGGACATTAGACACGGAACATCTTGTCTCATGTCCTCTTGTTCATAGAGAGCAAAACATGGACATTAGACACGGAACATCTTGTCTCATGTCCTCTTGTTCATAGAGAGCAAAACATGGACGTTGGACACGGAACATCTTGTCTCATGTCCTTTTGTTCATAGAGAGCAAAACATGGACATTAGACACGGAACATCTTGTCTCATGTCCTTTTGTTCATAGAGAGCAAAACATGGACATTAGACACGGAACATCTTGTCTCATGTCCTCTTGTTCATAGAGAGCAAAACATGGACATTAGACACGGAACATCTTGTCTCATGTCCTCTTGTTCATAGAGAGCAAAACATGGACATTGGACACGGAACATCTTGTCTCATGTCCTCTTGTTCATAGAGAGCAAAACATGGACATTAGACACGGAACATCTTGTCTCATGTCCTCTTGTTCATAGAGAGCAAAACATGGACGTTGGACACGGAACATCTTGTCTCATGTCCTCTTGTTCATAGAGAGCAAAACATGGACATTAGACACGGAACATCTTGTCTCATGTCCTCTTGTTCATAGAGAGCAAAACATGGACATTAGACACGGAACATCTTGTCTCATGTCCTCTTGTTCATAGAGAGCAAAACTAGTGATATGATTTGTTGTGTTAAGATTCCAGGATCAATTGGTCTATCTATTGATCTCCACACAATGCTACTGCATGATGCCATATACAGCGACTGCTAGGCTCCGTGCAATAAGCGTTGTTTTGACCAGAAATGCTGCCTGGGAGGGCGATTTGGAGAAAGCAACTGAAAGTGTGCGTGCGCGTGCACACACGTGCATACACAATCAAGATGGCGCAGTCCAGTGTCTAAGCTAACAACAGATAGCCATCCATGATCCGAAGCTAATGTGAGTATAGCCTTTCCACTAGATCGGATCAAACACATTTATTCGCTTCCCGACAAATAACGCAGGCTACATTCTTTGGTGGGAAACGGTTAACCCACCTGAAAATGTGTCTGATTGATTACTACAGAGCTGGAGAGATATACCGATATACCTACAGTAACAGACACTTACATTTGTTTTGACAAAACTTTTGTTTAAATAAAAAAATATCACTTTTGTTTAATTATACTGCCCCCAAGTAACACTCAAGAACACGTGACACTATTTCTGAATAAAAATAATACACTTGTTTATCATTTGAATCTTTAAGAATCATATAGTACCGTGCGGTGATATTTGAATCATAACGTCAACGTGGCATCATCGCATTTGTTTTGTACTGGAAACCAAAGATCTTTACATCTTTATCGATTCATACAAATGTGACGTACATTTAACCCATTTTGGTGTTTAAGCATTATGTTATACATTAGCTATTGAAAAATAGCAGATCTACAAGCTCATAGCGCGGCACCGAGTGCCGCGCTACGAGCTTGTAGGTCTGCTATTTTTGAAAAATCGTGAAAATGCGGCACACATCTTTGAATATATATTCTTCTTTCAGAGCGAACGTTTTTAACTCAAATCTTTGCTTCTTGGAGGTACCTGGAACTACATATTTTCAGATGGGGGTCGGCGGCCAATTACAGATAATTTTGAGCACCACTACAGAAACATGAGGTATTTCAGAAAACTGTCAGAATTTAGAAGACATTTTTTTAAATTTCGACGTCAGGCCTAAATGGGTTAATCTACGTCCTCACCTGAAGATGTGCCTTTGTCCCCGACAGCGTTTGTCCAAGCAGCATGATGTCACGTGACAGCAGTCTGGTCTTTGATTGGATGACGTTGGCAGGCAGGGGTTCCAGCTGTCCAATGAGAAGCTCGGACGTCGCGGACATATTTCCCGCGCTGATTTGCAAATCCTCGATGCCATCCTGCAATTTCTGAAAAAAAGGGAATAATGCTCGGAAAAAGTGTTGTCACAGCTGTATTTCTACAAGTGTATCTGACAATAGAACAACGTGACCATGAGCAAAGAAGTACAACTGAGATAACTGGCTGTATGACATACAGTATGCCCTTGACTCCACTGAGGAAAGAGAAAGTAGATGAAACGTCTGCACAGTGGAAACAAATACTAGTGATTATTTACTCCCCCACATCATGACTGACGCACTTACAGTCCCTCGGTACTTAACCCGTTCTGGACTGAGGTCGATTAAAAAGAAGGCTTCTAAATCCTAACATTTTTCCGAAAAACCCATGTTTCTATGTCAGTGGTTCTCAACCTTTTTCATGTCAAGGACCCCCAGAATTATCTCTATTGGGCCACGGACCCCCATCTGAAAATATGTTGTTCCAGGGACCTCCCTAGAAGCAAAGATTTGAGTTAAAAATGTTCGCTCTGAAATATATATTCAAAGATTTGCGCCACATTTTCACGATTTAAAAAAAATAGCAGACCTACAAGCTCGTAGTGCGCCACTCGGTGGCACGCTATGATCTTGTAGATCTGCTATTTTTCAATAGCTAAAGTATAACATAATGCTTGAAACACCAAAAGGCGTTCCCACCCAAAATGGGTTAAAGACAATCAAGGAACATTGTTTGTTTTTGTTTTGACATACTGCATGTAGTGCAATCCAACATCTACTCTGATTTAATATTTTAAAGGAACACCAAAATTACGTCATTAATTGGCTGTCAAAATTGTTATTGCTTTAGGTATGTTGTGTTTACGAGTGCTGCTGAAATGTGCAGACAGAAAATAATGCAGTGCAGTGGAGCTCCACAGGGAGAAGCTTGTTTACGCCATGACGTCCAATCCATTTTGGTCTTATTATGCTGAAATAAAGATGTGTCACGTGTGTGTCTTAGTCATCTCGGGTTTGGAGAATTGAAGCTGCACACACCACCACTGCTGATACATTTTCTCTCTCCGTTCTTCTTGAGTGCTACCTGAAGCCTGAACCCTCTGTTCCTATAGTCCTATCTCAGACGGAAAAAAAGAAAATTAGAGCATTTCCGGCGTGTGTGCATGCGTGCGTGGGTGTGTGTGTGTGTGTGAGAGAGAGAGAGAAAGCGAGAGTGAGATGGACATGTGTGATTCAAGCACACAGTCCATTAGATTACTCTGAAATGGACTGCCATCCTAATAATGATGGGTATGAGGAAAGATGATGGGTATGAGGAAAGTAAAAATGAATGTCAGAATGTGTTCTGAAATCTACTTTGAGAACTGGGTCATTGGATGTATGTAGGACAGACGTCATCATAAACTGTATCTATGAATTATTCCGTCCAGCTTGACACCTGAATCTCACAGTATAAGAAAGAAATAGCCAGCACTCCGAAGTCTGTCTAGTTTAATTCTAAGGCGCACGGACAAACACAGCAAACACTTCAGCTACGGTACACAACATAGTTAGTCGTAAGGGCTGATCCAATGTTTTAGATCTCATGTCTGAATGTGAATAATATAACAACAAAGCAGTCTCTATAGTTATAGGTGGTAGCATGGATGTAGTATGGTTGTCATGGAACAATGCAACGTTTCGACCGTCTATAGGTCTTCATCAGGCAAAATATTTTGCCTGATGAAGACCTAGACGGTCGAAGCGTTGCATATTCGTTGTCATAAAATAAAGTAAGTCTCGGAGCTCTACAGACTGGTGTGCGGATGTTCTTCCTCTTCTTTGATGTTTTCCTTGATGCCTGACATCCAGCAGCCTGAATATAGGCATTGAGATGTGCACACAATCTACTCTGTGAACCGTCATGGAACAATGACAGCTGCATGCTTGGCTACCATGAGGCAGAGATGTACCTCCCTCAACATACACTAGGAACAGAGATGAGCTCTCTCTGACACCTCCTCAGCACTATAGCTTCTTTACATGGCCGAAAAAAAACCCACGAGGAAGCCAGTATTTAGTAAGATTGCTTTGCATCTTGGTAAACTCAAGTACACCTTGAGTACTAAGATATAGGAAATTCCACGGAAATAGAAATAATGCCAGCGCACAAGATCTGATGCCATTTATTTATTATTCAATAAATATTATGTTGGCTTTACTTTTAGATTGAACCGTAGTCTATTCCTTTCACTATATACAGTATGGTGGTTAAAATGTGTTGGATGTAACTGCATGGGACCTCCGTTTGTCCTCCCGAACAAATCCAACTTTGGTTCTGGTGCTCCCAGAACACTCAGAGAACTTTTTTTCACCAAGAACCAATTCTTAGTCCATGAGCCAGAGCTCCAATTGGAACGTAAATTATGAATTGAGTGTGCAAAACCAGACCTATATTACAGTGTTTATAGGGTCAATATAAGTAAATTAATATATGATAGCCCTTCCACAGTAGTAGCTTTTTCATATTTATCACAGATTGTTATTTTCACCGTGATACATACGTGATAGGTGAATAGGTAAAAATATGATTAATGACACTGAATTTGTACAATATGCAAATTAGACATTATAGGAAAATATGCCAAGAAATGATATGAAGCCTGCGTACTGTAGCTAGTTCAGGCAGGCAACTGGTGAGCGCGCCTATACCTAATGATCAGGTGACTAGTCTGAGTCTCATGCACTCTTTACCTGATCAGAGCGGGCATTTAACACTTACAGCGCTAGCATTTATTGAAAAATTAGGATCTAATTCACGCCAGCATTTTTCGCATTTGAGCTCTTATTTTGAAAAGCCACAGTTCCAGTCTACCGGATGTAGTATTAACCTAGGACGCTCAACGGAGCCGAGACAGGCCTTGTTTACAATATGAATCCAAACCGGGGCACTGGAACGCTCCACATCGTCGGCTCTGTGCCGTCAAAGAAACGCTGTTTTGACCAAAAATGCCATCTGGGACAAGGAATAGGAGATTGAAAGAAACGGATAGAATGGATTATTATGGCGACGACGATCTAAGATGGATGATCCAGTGCTGTGCTAACAACATAGCTAGCTAACCGGCTAACGTAAGTAGCATTATGGCTCGATCGATCGAATGCACTATGAAAGCGCAATTGCCATTAATCAACGGCAATGGCGCTGAAATAATGAATTACTTATCTGCCTACCTGCTCATTCCTGGCTTCTCTCCTGCTGTGCGAACGTGCACCGCTGCTGCTGCTGCTGTCTCCCTGCCTCGCTTGCTGCTAAACTGCTGCTCATGAAGTTTTTGCAAATCCCACCACCGCCTCCCCAACATCCACCTGTATACAGGCTCTGTTTCTAGATCCCCCTGCATGGGGGTCTTATTCATTCCCTGTAATTCGATTTGGCTAAAATAACTTAACTATAATGTTAATGTTACAGGGAATGAATAGGGACAGAGCCCTGGTGCCAATCTATGCTTCATATATCTATGCTCAATACATATATATTCTAAATTCACTCAGAGTTGTCTGACTGAATTGAAAATATGAAAAAGCTACTACTGTCGAAAGTTATCATATGTTAATTTACTTATATTGATCCTATAAACAATTTTGTATGGTTTTGCCCACTCAATTCATAATTAACGTTCCAATTTTGGAGCTCTGGCTAACTGAACCGAACCGAACCGGTTCCCAACCGGTGGAAAAGGGGGCCTCACTCAGTAAGAATCCACACATGCAAAGGCTGACAAAAAGCCGTGGGCTGAACCCATTTTGGGCGGGAACCCCTTTTGGTGTTAGCATTATGTTATGCTTTAGCTATTGAAAAATAGCAGATCTACAAGCTCATAGCGCGCCACTCGGTGGCGCGCTATGAGCTTGTAGATCTGCTATTTTTGAAAAATCGACTGACATAGAAACATAGCTTTTTCAGAAAACTGTCAGGATGTAGAAGACATTTGTAGAATCTGATCTCAGGTCAAAATGGGTTAACTCACCTCCACTGCGTCCAGCTCTGACTGCACGTCACGTGGTGGTGGTATCTGGGGGGTTGCCACGCCACGTGGTGGTGGTGGTGGTATCTGGGGGGTCGTCTGCAGCACCTCCTCCCACTGACTGCGTAGCTGTTGCAGGCGCAGAGAGCAGTGGTCGGAGAGCTGGAGGTACCCGCTCCAGAGGGAGAGCACGTCCTGGGACCTCAGGAGCTCCTGGTTCACCTCCTGCACCACGCTGCTCCACCTAGAGGGAGGGAGGCGCAACACATGTTGGGCTGAGTGGGAGGTGAACCAGGAGCTCCTGGTTCACCTCCTGCACCACGCTGCTCCACCTAGAGGGAGGAAGGCGCAACACATGTTGGGCTGAGTGCGTGGTGGAAAGTAACTACAGACAGTAAGTACATTTACATTTGGGCCTAACCTCGAAATTTAAAAAAAATCTTCTAATCTAAATCCTCCAGTTTTCTGAAATAAATATTTGCAATTTTTTTCAAAAATAGCAGACCTACAAGCTCGTAGCGAGCCACTCGGTGGCGCGCTATGAGCTTGTAGATCTGCTATTTTTCAATAGCTAAATTATAACAATGTTTAAAACACCAAAAGGGGTTCCCGCCCAAAATGGGTTAAAGCATGACTGAAGAAAAAAGGGACAGAAGTAGCATGTGCTTAAATTCATATTTAGAAAATTTCTGAGATGATGGAATGATGATGGATGATGATAGTCATCCATGTACTTATGAAGCCTACCGGATGCACCTCTTAAATTCCAATCCCTTTGATTTGGACATTTACCAAGATTCATTTGTTAAGTTTTCTTCGTATTAAGCCACTCAGCAATCTATTCCAGGCCAATGGTGCAGAATACATAAACGTCCTTTTACAGTTTCTGGCATTTAGGACAGAAAGCATAAAAATGTCCTGTCAGACTTGCAGCACCTTTATCATACAGTCATGGTCATTTTTCTATTAAATACAGAGGTACTACACTTTGGGACAAATTGAAGGTTGTTCTGATTGACCAGATCAGTTTTTTGTATTCTCCTTCAGGGGAACCAAAATGACCTCTCAGTCATGCTAGTGACATTAAAAAAAAGTTTTTGTAATTTTTCTTATTTTTTTTGTTTTGTTTTCTGAGCTCAATTGCACCCCAAAAAAATCTGAACTTAACATTCAGTATATTTTCTGTGGTCTGGGGTTTTCTGGCTCAAACAAGTGCTCTGATTTTCCGGTGGACTGTGTTGTAAGAGTCCATAAATCCCATATACAGTACAGTATGACATAGGAATTTTGCCAGTCACCGTTGAGGCCTGTTTGCCTGTTTTCATTGCAGCTCAAAAGGCTCCAGAACACACAGAGAAAGCACCACACAACAGAAAATCCACTGAATGTTCAAAGCTCAGGTTGTGTGGGTGTAATTGAGGTTATAAAAATAAAAATAAATATAAATTAAAATGAAATTTTAATTTATGAAAGTACTGTACTAATTTTGAGGCATTTGTACTTTACTTGTGTGTTTCCGATTTCCAGTACTTTTGCTTCTACTCCACTACATCTCAGAGGCAAATATTTTTGTACTTTTACTTCACTACATTCATTTGAAAACTTTAGTTAGTTACTTTGATTATTATTATTAACATACATTAAACACTTCAGCCCTATATGCATTTGGGCCACTTGAAATTAGCCGATCTATCATCTACAAGCTCACAATGTGTCGCATCGCGACGCATTGTGAGCTTGTACATCTGCTATTTTCAAAAGATTCTCATACATTTGAAAACTTTTACTTGTAACCGAGTATTTATATATTGCAGTATTGATACTTTTACTTAAATCAAACATTTGATAATTTTTTCCACCACTGCTTTTTGTACGCCAATTATGAATTATGACACTTCATGACATGAAAATACATACACGCAAATACAGCACAGACAGTAGATAGATTCATATTTAGATAAACATACATTTATCCAACCTAAGTACTAGAAATCTAAACTTTGTCATGTATATATTGGCTCTGACCGTGTTTTCTCCCCTTCCATTCGCTGATTCAGCAGCTGGGCGGTGCCAGGATCGACTGTGCTCCGCAGACGCTCATATGATTGGTCCACAGCAGCACAGAGCTCCTCCCCTTCACTAGCCTTCTCCTGGACTTGCTGTGGACATAAAACACCTTTTATTATTTTCTGAGTGGTGCAACCACTCCTATAGACAGCTATGTGTGTGGCTGTGTCCCTGGGTCTGTCCCTGTGTCCCTGGGTCTGTCTGTCCCTGGGTCTGTCCCTGTGTCCCTGGGTCTGTCTGTCCCTGTGTCCCTGGCTGTGTCCCTGGGTCTGTCTGTCCCTGTGTCCCTGGCTGTGTCCGAGCACGAAAATAGCGTTATAGCGTTTGTTCACCACCAAGTGTCACTGTTGCACAGCCTAACACACACACACACACACACACACACACACACACAGGCCAGGGAGGAGGGCTTGTACAGTACAGTACAGTACAGTACAGTACAGTACAGTACAGTACAGTACAGTACAGTACAGTACAGTACAGTACAGTACAGTACAGCACCACTCACTTCAGACGGGTCAGATTTTTTTCCAAAGTTAAACTTTGGAAGGCAATATTAGCCAAAATCGGGATGGAATATGGACAGATCCATGTTGATCACATTACTGTAGAGATAGTGTGTACCGATTTGCGTGATGGGGGACCAACTTATGTGAAACACATGTTCTTTTTTCTTTGTGATCCTGTCATAATAAAACATGTACAACTCAACACTACAAGTCCTGTTCCAGCTACTGTAAGTATTTGCCTATTGGCTATAATTGTCTCCACCAGGCCGAAGGCATGGGGAGAGAGTATGTTTTGCACAACGTCCGTGTGTGAGTCTGTGTGTGTGTGTGTGTGTGTGTGTGCATCCGTCCGACTGTTACCAGCTAATCTCCGGCACCGTTAACCCGGTCGATGCCAAACTTTGCACACACACTCCCTGGATGCCAACGATGAACCTCTGCCCAAATTTTCCAGAACGGCCTGTTATAGCGCCACCAGGAGGCCGACTTTTGAAAAATACATTTATTTTATATTACTACTCCAGATTCTGTCCAAAAATCCCACAAATCGTTACACACTAGCTCTATAGTCATGTGTTCAAGACGGATCTATCCAATATTTCATATTCCATCCTAATTGGCTAACAAATTCCAATCCCTTTGATTTGGACATTTAACAAGATTAATTTGTTACGTTTTCTTCTTATTAAGCCACTCAGCAATGTATGTTTTATTGTATTGTTTGCTAAATAAAAATGAAATCAAACAGTACAGTCCTTTTACTGTGTTATACAGTATACTGTGAGCATACACTTTATAACCAAAGGTCAGTGGACTGGACACCCGTTCTAATTAGTGTCCTGTCTTCTAGTGAATGGTCATATTAATTGCTACAGGGACATTGTCACATTCTAGTCTAGACAATTGTCTGCTTCCAATTTGGTGGCGACAGATTCCGGAAAGCCATTCCGTGACAATCCCCCCATAAATTCCACACACTGTGCACGCCATTGACTGGCACGCACAGAACCCTGAGCCCTATCAAACTAAACACCTTCAATTGAAACACCAATTCATGTGAGGCCCAGTCAGGGACAAATTAGCCATTGGGCCAGTGGGGCCGTGGCCCAGGGGCCCTTGGCTCTCAGGGGCCCTTCAGGGAAATTGGACCGTCAGGTACTAGGTTTGACACCCTGAAATGGGCTCCTGGGGCCCTTCATTGGCCATTTATTTTGTTAAATTTAGGTCAAAAAGGTGATAAAAACACTGACAAACATAAAAGTGTCGCACGCATGCGTGCGTGCTATGGGGGCCCTGCAAAGATTACCGGCCCAGGGGCCCTCGTGGGGGTTAATCTGTCCCTGGGCCCAGTCGCCTAACATTAGTGTCTGATATGGTCTTAGTTATGGGCTGGCTGAATGGACGCAAATCACGGGGATTGATATGGATTTGGTCAACATTTGCCACTATTCTGGAATGGTTTTTCACTAGTTGGAACATGGCTGCTGCAAATAATATGCTTGTGTTATAATCAGACAATAGCTGGTTTGGAAAAGCACGACAAATGTATCCACTCAATCTAATCTATATTGGAAACTCTTAAAGGACCACTTCACCACTTTTCAACCTATCTTCATATAGTTGGTCCTCACTAATGTTCATGATAAAATGCAACAATTTCTTTCTACTCTACTCTGTGTCTCATAGGAGGGCTGTGGGCAGTTCAGAAACCCGTCCACCAGTGACATCAATGGGGAATCCAAGCTAATAGAAACTGCAGGCTTTCTAGTCCTGAAAAGTTGCAATGCGAAAATGGAAGCCATCGTTCTCACGATAATACAAATTTAAAAATATTGTTCAAAAATAAATCTTCCTAATGATGATGTCACTGGTGGACGGGTTTCAAAAATGCCCATAGCCCTCCTATGAGACACAGACAGAGTAGAAAAAAATTGTGGTATTTTATCATGAACATTAGTGAGGACCAATTATATGAAGATAAAGTGGTGAAGTGGTCCTTTAAGCATACAGAGTGCGAAAGGATGACAATTCTATAATTATCGTACTCACCTGAAGTTGCTCTACGTATGCCACTGCCTGCTTGTGCGAGAACAGACTAGTGCATTGATGCTGCAGAGTGCAGCGCACCCTGGTGGTGTGGCGGAGGATCTCACTCAGCTCGTGGTCAAAACCACTCCATGCCTCTAGGGTGCGTTGGAGAGCTGGTCGCAAAACCTCCATCTGTAAAGCACCAGGACAAACGGCATAATGTCACCAAATAGCATCTCTACTTCTTATTTATAAATAAAAATGGTTTCTCCTCCCGTTGATAGGCGTTAACAGCTAAGCCTGCTACTCTCAATTGTCCAATGTTTCGTAGAGTCTCTACCGTGTGATGACTTTTGGGGTGCTACTGTGGTCTTGCCTTTTCCTATGGCAGTAGCATAAGCTACCATGATACATCTCCAGACAACAGACAAACACAATGAACAAACATCAGATATTGTCTTAAAGGCCAGTTGCAAATCACCTTGAAAGCAAAACGTCTCATTCTATAGAAGGTATGCACGTGACATCATCATCATACACGGACGTTACGCGGGAATGCCTACTGAGTGGAAAAAAACTACTTTCTCCTTGACAGCCCATACATCCACACAGAAAAGTCCTATATGATTGCAATACAATATGTTAAACTCACTTTGCCCCTGGATTTGCCACTCACTTTATGAATGCGCATACCCTCTATTGGGTGTTTTTACACAGATCATAATCCTTAGCAGCAGTAGTCTCTGAGCCATGTTGAAGTTTAGCTTTATTAAGATTGCATTGCAAGAAAGGTGTTTATTGCCAAAAAAGGTGTTATTCTTCTGGAAGACATAGCATTATCATGGAGATCCGCTAAGCATTACGGTCTATGTAAAACCACTAAATAAACAACAGAGGTGCAAGAGGCCCTCAATGTCTCATATATGTACTGTATCTCCCTATAGACCTAAAAGAGTCAGTTACCTCCTGCTGCAGAGTGCTGCAGGCCAGACTGACACTCTCCATCTGCTTCGTGAAGGCAGCATCACTAGGGTGGTGCTCCCCCTCCCCGCTCCCCTCCCCCGGGACCCCCACACGGGTGGCGTGCAACCCCTGCAGTGCCGCGGCCACCTCCCTGGCTCTCTCCTCATTAGCCTGGGAGAAATCAGACACAATACAGCTTAGCATAGCTCAACAGTGGGCGGGCGAGCGCACGCACGCACGCACACGCACACGCACACACGCACACACACACACACAATATGCTGCACCTCCCACTCCAGCAGGGCCTTGTGTGCCAGAGTTTGACTGACAGGATGGCGGCATTTGTTCAGCCTTTCCGTCTCCCGTGTCACCCAGCCACAGAGACGAGTCAGCCTCCGCTGTCTGTCTGTGCACGTGTGATGCATCTGTTCCACCTCGCGTATCTGAAGAAAAGCAGTTCACAGGAATTAAAGTTTGGAACAGATGGATGTACAGCACAGCACACTGTAAACCTCTGTTTCAGAAAATGTGCTACATAATAAAGTGCATTAGAATCAGAGTCAATCTTTTTGTCACATCACATTACGAGTAAAGTAAGTTGGGTGACATTCTTAATTGTGCAGGCTCATCAATGCAGTTATCGATAAGAGAATTAGATCATAAAAGAGAGGCCAGGGGAGGAGACAGTGCATAATGAATCAAAGTCAAAGTCAAAGTCATACGATTTGTCACACACGTTACCGCAGTGAAATTTGTTCTCCGCATTTGACCCATCTCTTGGAGCAGTTGAGGCGCAGCCAAGGAGCGGTGAGCTGCAGCGTGCGCCGCGCTCGGGAATCATTTGATTCGTAGATTTGACCCCCAATCCAACCCTTTTGATGCTGAGTGCCAAGCAGGGAGGCATTGGGTCCCATTTTTATTTGTCTTTGGTATGACCCGGCCGGGGATCAAACCCCAACCTCCCAGTTTTAGGGCGGACACTCTAACCACAAGGCCACTGTCTGGTTAGACAGTGGCATTAATAGAATGCATTAATAGAATGCATGCGATGTAACTAAAGTGCGTAATAAACATGAGTCAAGATAACAATTTATATGAGAGAGTCCATTTAAAACAGTTCAGTTCGGTCTGTGCAGTGGCAACAGGCTTAAGATTATTTTTATTTAGTATGATTATGATGATGATGATGATGGTGAATATTATAATTTCTAGCAGCAAATGAAATATCCCAAAGCTACTCCAAAAAACCCATAGGTATAGTAGAGTAGTAACTATAATTGTATTTTGTAAGTAGCTGTACCTGGCAGTCGAGCTCTGCTTGTAATTCCTGCCAGCACAAGTGGAGGTCGCCCAGTCGCTCGGCATAAAGTGTGCGTTCGGTATTAATTCCATCTACCAATGCCATCTGAGGTCCACACTGGCACAGGTACTCCAGAACAAGTTGCCCGTTGGCCATGCCTGCCTTCATCTCCTTTAGAAAGAAAAGACAATCTGCATGCTTTAACAAATAGGAATAATTACAAACTCTAGCACAAAACACTTTAGGCTGCAGCATGGGTGAACATCTGATATCACCTAACTGTATTTCTATCTTTTTTTTTTTATATAATTTTTATCCCACGATTTTGTAACCCATTTTTCACCCCTGTGTCAATTATCTAATGTGACCCTGGGCTCTACACACCCTCCGCCAACCTAGTCCCCATATATGGAGGACATGGGGAGAGCAACAGACTTGAACTCATGCTTCGTTCATGCCTGAGTGTCCAAGTTGCTCCTTTTCACCTGACAGGGGGGAGTTTCCCTGGTTGGACGTAGCGCGTGGAAGGAACACGTTATTCCAACCAGTTCCTTTCCCCTCCATCAGGCGCCCCGGCTGGCCAGGGGGAGGCAGTTTAGAGACCAGGATTACTGCATGTTTTTGTGAGGGTACCTACCCTAGGGGACACGGGGAGAACATGCAAACTCCACACAGAAAGGTCCTTTCGCCAACCCTGCCTTCGGATATGTATTTCTATCTGCCTACAATACTGTACGTATGCCCATTGTGAAGGAGATTCATTGGTCACACTGTAGATCCACTGCATGGACCCATGGTAAAAACCACAGACAAATATGGGAACTAGGCTAAATTAGCCAACCATAATATGGTACTTAAAATCTGCTTAAAATGTATGGTGTCCTGACTGTCCTCACACCAACCCACAATTATGTAGAGAATTGTTCTGACCCGAAATTGCGCATACAGCCATGGGATGCAAAACGGCCCATGCAATGCTACCATGTTTCTTAATGTTAACAGCTACTGTATGAGTTTATAGACGGATAACTGTAAAAATACTGAGTGTAAAACTAAACGAGAATCGTGTAGGAATTTAGCCACAGTGCTAAGAGGAGAATTACGTTGTAATGCGATAACATTTAACCCATTTAGGCCCGACGTCGAAATAAAAAAAAATGTCTTCTAAATCACGACAGTTTTCTGAATTACCTATTTTTCAGTGGTGCTCAATATTTCATGTCAAGGACCCCAAAAATTATATATAATTGGCCACCGACCCCCATCTGAAAATATGTTATTCCAGGAACCCCTCAGAAGCAAAGCTTTGAGTTAAAAACGTTCGCTCTGAAAGAATATATATTCAAAGATTTTTACGATTTAAAAAAAAATAGCAGATCTACAAGCTCGACACTCTGTGCCGCGCTATTGATTGATTGATTGATTGAAAATTGTATTAACAGTTTGCAGAATTACAGTACATTTCAAGCACAAACTCAATACAAAGGCTGTTAACTGTGAGTGGACGACCCAATTAAGCATTACACTTGTTTACAACAGGGTCCACCATGTTCAATTCATCAAAACATTTTAGAGACGTACAAATAGACACTTCTATATAGACAAAGAACAGTACAGGAATTCATCATAATGGAGGTAAAAAGGGAAAAGAAACATAAGTGAGGGGAAAAAGGGGGGGGGCGGTGGGGGGGGATTCAGATTTTACGGGGGCCAGTTTCGAATTGCAGCCATCCGTAGGTGCCCTTTGAGAACGGTTTTGAAGGAGTCAAGGGATTCGCATGTCTTAATGACTGTTGGTAGGGCGTTCCACATTTTGGTGGCATAGGAGCGAAAAGAATTTAGTCCCTTGTTTGTGCCGAATCTGGGTTGAACATGATTCGTTGCACTCCCTCTGGTGTTGAGCTTGTAGATCTGCTATTTTTCAATAGCTTAAAACACCAAAAGGGTTTCCCGCCCAAAATGGGTTAAAGATGCAATCATCCAACCGTCGTCCATAATTACTTTAAGAAGTTATGTGGCCATTAAAAAACGAAACTAGTCATGGAAGAAAATCATTTGAATGAAAGTACATTATTATTGGATCATAAAAGCAGAGTGATGGAGCAAACAATTCAACGGGCAGTGCATGGAGACAGGATCACCTGGCAGTGCTGCAGGGTTTGGAACAACCCCTCTGCATCTCTGGCTTCAAGGACCGTCTCTCTCTCCTGTTTCAACATGGCGTTCAACTTGTTCAGCCAGGACTCTAGCTCAGACAACAGCCCCACCGGGGGCCAGCTTGCCAGCAACAGCTGATGTACAGATAGATACATATACATTATAATATGAATATGTTCTAAAATGTATATTTGAAAAGATACCATACATCACATGTACTGTATCAGTGCTGCAGGGACATACATAAATTCCAGTAATTGTCTCCACCAGGCCAAAGGCATGGGGAGAGAGTATGTTTTGCACTCCGTCCGTGTGTGTGTGTGTGTGTGTGTGTGACTGTGTCCGTGTGTGACTGTGTCACAGAACGGCCTGTTATAGCGCCACCAGGAGGCCGACTTTAGAAAAACAATTTTTTTGAAATTACTCCTCCAGATTCTGTCCAAAAATCCCGCAAATCATTACACACCATCTCTATAGTCATGTGTTCAAGATGGATCTGTCCGATATTTCATATTCCATCCTAATTGGCTAACATTGGCTTTCAAAGTTGGCAGGATTGGCCCGTTTTGAACAAAAAGCCTCAAATCATGAAAGCAGCGTGCAATTTACGTGCAAACTTTCACAGACTTTCCTACTAGGCTGAGGAATATATCCCACCCTTTTCACATTGCCCTGTTATAGCACCACCAACAGGTGGATTTTTGCAAAACACATTTTTGGAACAAAATGGCCTCAAATCATAAACGCACCGAGCAATTTACGTGAAATCTTTCTCAGACTTTCCTACTAGGCTGAGGAATATATCCCACCCTTTTCACATTGGCCTGTTATAGCACCACCAACAGGTGGATTTTTGCAAAACACATTTTTGGCACAAAATGCCTCAAATTATCCAATTGCCATCCAAGGCGTAAGAATAAATGGCACCCTTTTCACATTGGCCTATTATAGCGCCACCAGGAGGCCACAACCTGACCTGCCCTGGTGGAGACCTGTGCCCCACGTGGCACTTTTTCTAGTTAATCATGATTTCCAAGCACGTAACACTACTGTAGCCTATGTATTGTAATGCTGTTACACAGACCATTAAATGTTGTGCCTGGTCACACTGCTAACCGCATCTTCTGAGGAAATATTGCCTCCTTTAATACGCCTCTTCAAAGTCAGCCAGCTAACAGTCAGACATCAAAAGGAATCTCTTTCGAACATGGCACACGGCGATGCATATTTGCTACGCTGTAGATTATGTGCTCGCATCACTTGTGATGAATGGGAAACAAAGTGAACCGGAGAAACGTTTGGTATGTTTCCTTCAACTTTCAACACGACAAGAGACTAAAGAGGATTTTCTTCTGTCCATTTATGGTTGAAAATCGAGCGTTCACATAACAATTTTCATTTACGGAGCCAAAGAACTTGCAGCTTCGCTAAGTTTTCCATCAACGATATTGATCTGTAGCTGTGCTACATCAACGTATTACACCACTTTCTATTGTCCTAGAACCTAGAGAAAGCAGCTTGTTTCCATCAGTTCAAAAAACGACGGTATGCAGAAAGTGCAACATATCGCTCCAGTTCTTAGATCTTTACACTGGCTCCCTGCCTGTAAAATAATTCATTTCACAATACTCGGTTCTTTTAAATCAAAGTAAAAAAAAAAAAGAAAGAAAAAAATTAATAAAGAAAAATCTGCTGCTGTGTTTATTGAGATGATTCTTCTGCACTTAAATTTTACACTCTTATTTTTCTGTTTTATTTTCACTTAATTTTTACGTTATTAAATTCACATATCCTTTTATAATGTGTTACAGCTACTGTTTAATGCTTAAAATGCGTGCTGAGTGCACGGCACGCTCCAGGGAAACTCTAGTGCACGGCTCATTGTTGCTGAAATCCGTTTTGTTTTTTTCGCGCCGCTGCCGCGTTGTACGTGACTCGCGTGTTCAGACACACAGGCACTCAGGCAGGCAGAGAGGGAGCGAGAGGGAGAGAGAGAGGCGAGACTCGGCGGAATGAGCCAGAATAAAGTAATATTTTATTATCGCACTAATGCCCGTGCCATATGGCAGAGCCTGGCCCAGGTGAAAGGAGTTGGCCTCATTAGGCCCACTGGCAGAGCCTGACCACCAGAGCCTTTTGTGGTGGTTCTAGAGAACTGTGGGTCCGACCGACTCGATACCGGGCACTGGACTCCCTGTGGGGGTGTGGAACGCGTGTGTCGAATGTGAAGTCGGTGGGTGAAACGGTTCTCGAGTTACGTGCATTACACACACACACACACACACACACACACACACACACACACACACACACACACACACACACACACACACACACACACACACACACACACACACACACACACACACACACACACACACACACACACACACACACACACACACACACACACACACACACACACAGCGCATTTATAGTAGGATGGTCCCATTATATTAAACTTGCAGCAATATATTTTTTATCCTCATGATAGGATTATTAAGACCAGGCAATTTTCACTCTGATGGCGATATTTGCAGAATACATTATTTTCCCTCTAGTTGAGTTAAATTAACAGTGTATGATGAGGATTCTATGATTGCTTCATGGTACCTGTTGCTGTGTGTCCAGGGCTTTGGACCGGCCAGATATGAGCTTGCTCCAGCTGAGCTCCATCAGGGCCAGTCGATTGCTTATCTCAGAACCGTTGGCTTTGTTCAGATGAGTACCTGCCCTGGCTACAGATGTCTTCTGGGCCGATCTGGCCTCCACCTCCATAGAGAAATCCTGCCGTAACACAGCACAGATGTGACATAATGATTCGAAATATGACCTTCACAGGTTTCACCCTGAACAGAGCCCTATTGACTTCCATGATAAAAAAAAACAAACAAATTATTGGAGGACACGCACACACACGCACGGACACACAGAAGCATCTTGAGGGATTTCCACCATTGTGAAACACTTTGTGAAAGAGCATCAGGTTGAAATGAGACATCAGGTTGTAAAAATCCTCAGCCACAGAAATCTGTTGCATCGAGAGCGTCAGTAATTAATTTCGAACAGCTTGCTCGAGTCCCTTGCCGGTGTGCATTTAACTACGTTCCAGTATTATGTCATTTCATATTACACAGCATATATATCTCTTACCGCCTTTACTGTTCCAAGAAAGCACTTTGGTTCGGTTCTTGTATTTCAGCGCCATCATTCATCACACTCACAGAGTCTCCCTGTATGACCATACAGTCATCAACTGCTCCCTCTGCGTCTTACCAAGAGCTGAATGACACAGCTGGGAATATGTTCCTGATTCCGGGTAGTGCCGTCAACTTCTACCGACAGAGTCTCCAGCCGGGTGTGGGCCTCCGACAGCCATTCATTCAGTCTCTCAGAGTCTCTCTGGTGTCTATGAGGTGCGGGGAGAGAGATGGTGCATTATATAATACTGTTTATTCTCTGTCAGAGAATGAAACGGGACACAGAGAAAACAGGTACAATGCATTTTTACAAATCCAAGGCTGTTACTTGGGGGAAAATAACCTGTGGGGTTATTTTCAGAGTCCATTCATTTTCCAATTAATGGACTCTGGGTAGTTTTGTTTTTCGTCAGAAGCGACACAGACAAGGTAAAAAGTTAAAAACAAAAAGGCAGCAGTGGAAGAAGTATTCGGATGTTTTACTTATACTTTGACTTAACCCATTTTGGGCGGGAACCCCTTTTGGTGTTAGCATTATGTCATGCTTTAGCTATTGAAAAATAGCAGATCTACAAGCGCAGATCTATAGCAGAAAGCGCGCCACCGAGTGGCGCGCTTTCTGCTATTTTTGAAAAATCGAAGAACCACTGACATAGAAACATAGCTTTTTCAGAAAACTGTCGGGATGTAGAAGACATTTTTTAGAATCTGATCTCAGGTCAAAATGGGTTAAAATGGGAACAACCAAGTAACTACTTGAGTAATGTACTTACTGTACTTTCCACCTGTGAAAATAGGGCATTAATACGTGGAAAAACTAATTTCCTACCCAACAAACAGCACTGAAATGATGATGTTTTTGTAGATAACAATTTGCTGCAGATGATTTTTAGACTAGTCTAAAATTAATAATGATGTGGGTCTGCGGAACTGACTTCCGCCCGCATAACTCTAGTTTTGCATTCCCCTCCTCTTGCAATGACTTCTGCAGAGCTCAAACTGAATGAACTGGAAAATATTTATTTCCACAGATCGTAAAAAAAAAAAGAAGGGATTTTGCCAGGAGATGTTATACTCACTGGCATATTGCTACAGATGGGATAAAACTTACTAAACTGCTGATGCTATATATACATATATATATAATACAGTAAAGTCATCATTTACACCTAATTTACACATGGTAATTAACCCATTTTAGGGCGGGAACCCCTTTTGGTGTTTTAAGCATTATGTTATACTTTAGCTATTAAAAAATAGCAGATCTACAAGCTCATAGCGCGGCACCGAGTGCCGCGCTATGAGCTTGTAGATCTGCTATTTTTGAAAATTCTTGAAAATGTGCCTCAAATCTTTGAATATATATTATTACAGAGTGAACATTTTAACTCAAATCTTTGCTTCTGGGAGGTCCCTGGAACAACATATTTTCAGATGGGGGTGGCGGAGGCATATTACATATAATTTTTGGGGTCCTTGATATGAAATATTGAGCACCACTGATACAGAAACATAAGGTTTTTCAGAAACAAGGTCTAATCACTTTCTCTGTTCCTATGTTGAAATTGGGGTTGTCGCAATCCGATCACGGGATCGGAAATCGGGGCCGATCACGTCATTTTCAAATGATCGGAAATCGGGGCCGATCACGTCATTTTCAAATGATCAGAATTGGATTGGGAGCAAAAAAAAACATGATCGGGACATCCCTAGTATCAATATTATATCCATATCATGATATTAGACTGGATATTGTCTGTGATTTTGGATATTGTACTATTGTGATATGGCATACGTGTTCTATAAAAATATAAATATCGGATTGGGAAAAATCGGTATCCGCAGATCAAATGATCGGAATCAGATTGGGAGCAAAAAAAAAACGCGACCGGGACATCGCTAGTTGAAATATCAAAAGTACTGTAATAACTTTTTTTATTTTAAATGTGCTTTCTCACTCTCATATCTTGTGCTGTGCACTTGATATACGGTAGTACAGTAACTGTCTATTATTGAAAGGCATCAATTTCAGCCTGTGATCAACTGTTGTACAAATAACACACGTTTGTCCATTTCACTGACCACACATATTCATTGCTATATTGTACAGTTTTATGATCTCATTATCAAAAGAAAATAACTTCTATTTGGTTTTTGCCTGCTGTAGTTGCAAATGTGGAATGCTTTCTATTGTCCGCCCTCTGTTGTTCTCAAAGTGGGGTCCAGGGACCACCAGGGGTACCCTGTAGGGGGGTTCAAAATGGACCAAACCTGACTTGACGGCTTTCGAGGCTTTCTTCACCCACCCAATGACTGATTGTGGGGGTTAGCAGAGACGGAGTACTCGTAGAGAGGCTGGGGAATTGGCTTTACTAAATTGGGACTTGAAGGGGAGGAAATGTTTGTTCTTTTGTCTTGAAGGGGCATGATTTGCGCAATAATACTCTTTTCATTATGTGTGCCCTGTGATTCCTGAGATTTATATTATTGAAATTACAATAAAAATATTTTGAAAAGGACCAAACCTTTACAGGTGTGTAACTGTAGAGCAGTGGGGTTTTTTTCAACCCTTTTCATATCAAGGACCATTATTTATTCTGCATTTTGAGCCACGTACGGATGGACTACCATTTGATGAGATTTAGGCTCTCAGTCCCAAAACTTTTAATATTTTGTTGTTAGCTAAGATTGTGTCCACGATTACATGCCGTATTGATGTGGTGATCAAAATAACAATTCTTCTCTACAATCTCTAACTGTGTCGACGTCTTGTAAATTAAGTAATGCAGATAATATAGATAGATATGCAATAATTTAACTCTTGAGAGCGTAAAATTAAACCAAATGGAGCCGTTTCATTTTACGCTCTCAAGAGTTAAAGATCTATTATAGGTTCCATTTGATTTACCAACTCTCCCTCATTTAGCTGGGTTTTCTCTGAAAGAATATATACCTATTCAAAGATTTGTGCCGCATTTTTACGATTTTTCAAAAATAGCAGACCTACAAGTTCATAGCGCGCCACTCGGTGGCGCGCTATGAGCTTGTAGATCTGCTATTTTTCAATAGCTAAAGTATAACGGAATGCTTGAAACACCAAAAGGGGTTCCCGCCCAAAATGGGTTAAGGACCACTGGTTGTAAAGCAGTGGTTCCCAAACTATTTCATGTCAAGGACCCCCAAATTGACACTAATTAGCCCACAGACCCCCATTTGAAAAGATACGGCAGGGACCCCCCTAAGAGAAGATGTGTACGGCTCTATAGCAGTGATTCTCAACCCGTTTAATTTTCCAGGACCCCCAGTTTCATATGCATTAGGCTACGGACCCCCATTTAATGGCATTTTTATCACTGAGACCCCCAATTTATATTGTAAAACCAATGTTAATTTAACTCTGATAGTTTGGTTCCAAACTATCATTTAGCTGAGGACCCCCTGGAACTCCCTGGGGGTCCCCGGACCCCACTTTGGGAACCACTGCTGTAAAGGTCTGAGAAGTGCCCTACCTGGACCAGCTCTCCCGGAGGTCTTGGCAGCGCCTGATCTTGTGCTCCGTCCTCCTGTGGAGGCTGCGCCACCGTAGCTCCAGAGCTCCTCCTGCCTGTGTGACCGAGGTACTGCATCCTCCTGCGTCACCACCGCACTGCAGCCCGTCGCCCTGGTCCAGGAGCAGGCCTAACACATCTCTGCTCTGCTGGAGCTGGCTCAGCACTCGCTAAGGGACACAGAGAAGCAGGGATATATTACGAAGGAATATTACTCAGGCCGCGCGGCAGTGGCTCAGGGGTAGAGTGACCGGATGGGATCGTCACAGTTCGATCCCGAGCATCCCCCAGGAGTCAGTGTCAAAGTGTCTGAATCCCTGCTCCCGATGTGCAGGTTGGTGCCTGCACAATCTATGTAAAGCGCCTTGGATAAAGGCGCTATATAAATGCACCATTTGCCATTTATTTATTTACTCTCAAAATGTCTTTGTCTCAATGTCATCTAATTAGACTTTATAATATATATAATATAATTAGATTATATTTTTGACACCTTTATTTCATTCTTGTATCCTTGTTATACGGAACAACCTATCGGTTGTTAACACAAGTATAAGGCAGTTTGTTCAAGTACAGTACAGTATAGGGAAAATTGTTCCCCAAGTATAGATTGTTCATAGACTCATTTCCAAACAACTTCACACTGATAATAAGAATCAGTATGCGCCAAATGGGGCCAAACCGATCATCAGATGAAATGTAAAAGTGGTCACTGCACTCACAGGTAAAAATGCATCCCATCAAACTTTCAGATGCCGTTTTCCTCACAGTGTCGAGGAAGAAAGTTTAGGATTGATGTTTACAGTCATCTCTCACTCTTGAAATACACATTGGTTTAATGTTGTGTGTAAACAATTATAGCGATTCTCAAAGCAGTTGTCCCCAAAACCCCACCTCCAGGCGCAGAGGGAGCGCTCTCTACGATCACGGCACCAGAGTCAGCTTGATCGCGCAGGGCCGCAGGTCCCCTTAAATCTAATTCATGCTCCACTGTGCGAAGGTGTTGCACGCAGAGAACGGCCAAGAACAGCAGACCTCCAAGCTCGCAACAGTCACATCTGCAACGCGATGTGAGCTTGATGTGATGTGATGTGTTGTCAGCTGTTCTTGGCGCGTGATACTGTTGTGGGGTGAAGTATACTGTATATGTCTCGATAGGAGCGTCTCACCAGCCAAGAGGAGGTTGAATGAACTGAAACCAGCGCTCCCCAAAACAACAGATTTGTTGATCTGTTGGAAATTGATTACATGAAACCATGTCTTTGCAGTCTCAATGTTTGTAAACAAAACATCCGTCTCTATAAGGAAGCCAGTCTTCTGAGTCTTGAATTCAGAAGGGAAAAATGACTCCAAAAAGACGTGGGATTTGCCAAACAGAAACTAGGGGGAAACAAAAAGCAGGCTAACCTGGCAGGTATCCAGTCTCTCCTGTGTTTGTTCTTGGGGACAGACGTCGTCATGGTCGTCTCCTTCGGGCTCTCTGCCGCTGACTAGGGTCTCCAACTGATCCAGCAGTTGGCCCAGTTGGCCACAGTCCCTCTCCCACTGGCTCCACTCCTACACACCATGCAGCACCCCCCCAAAAACAACATTATGCTCATGTCATCCCAAGAGGAAACGTTTGCACTGTTCAGTATGAATGATAACGTTATGCCAGTGGTGCAATGTTTGACACATTGACAAAAATGTAAATTGAAATTGGTACTTTGGTACTACAGTATTTTGATGACAATACTTTTGTAGTACAATTTTTAATACAGGAATTTTACTTTACTTGCTGCTTTGTTGCTGCATCTGTCCAATTTTAGATTTTAGCGTTGCCTATGTATTAAGAAATAGCAGATATACAAGCTCACCGCGGGTCACTTTGTGCCGTGATGCGAGATCTGCTATTTTTTAACATTTTTGAAAAGTGTTTAGAAGTTTGGAAGGCATTTGTAGAATCGGCCTCAGGTCCTTTTTTGTGATTTAAGTTCATTTTTTTCAAATCTGGACCTCATTTTCACTGTAAAACATCTCTTTGAAAAGGATGATTTCTCCACAAACACATTCCAACACATGATACACAATTGACAACAGGCAGGCAGAAGGGGTCAGCACACCCCACATCACTTTAGTACAGAACATTTTCAAATAAAGTTAAAAATAGGAGGGGAATGCAAAAGAAAATGACTTCTTGTCCTCTACTCGAGTCTTGAGTAGAGTTAAAGGGATAGTTCAGATTTTTTGAACTTAAGTTGTATGAAATACTTGCCATTAATATAGTGGTTGCAACTGCATTAATTGATTGCCCGAGTCCCATGGTGGGAGTTCTGCTCTGGTTTTGGTCAATATTAAGTAGTTCCGGTCATTTTGTGGGGGGCACTGGGGCCACGCAGTAAAAGTAAATTAATCCACAAAACAAACGTAATTTGTATTGTTGACCTATTTCTAAAATATTAGCGCGACTTTCGTTCAACTTTGACCCCTCTATCACATAGAACTATTTTTTGGGCGTAGTGATATGGACACAAAAAACATAGTTCTGTGTGATAGAGGGGTAAAAAAAGAACGGAAGTTGCACTAATATTTTAGAAATAGGTCAACAATACAAATGACGTTAGTTTTGTGGATTAATTTACTTTTACTGCGTGGCCCCCAGTGCCCCCCACAAAATGACCGGAACTACTTGATATTTCACCAAAACCAGAGCAGAACTCCCACCACAGGACTCGGGCAATCAATTAATACAGTTGCAACCACTATATTAATGGCAATTATTTCATACAACTTAAGTTCAAAAAATCTGAACTATCCCTTTAAGTGCTTCAACTGAAGAAGTATTGTACAGACAAAAAGGAAAACTTCTTGGCACAGCACATCTAAAATAATCTACATAAACAAAATATGCACAGTTGACATGGCCCACCTGAAGCCTGGTCTGAGAGGCTACTTCATGTTGCAGAACGTCTTGGTTCAGAGCGTTGATCCTGTGCTCTAGCTGGATGCGCTCGGCCTCCAGACTCTCTAGCGCCCCCGGCTGCTGCTGGAACAGATGCCGGAGGAACGCCGCTTGGGATCCAAGGACCTGGAACAACTTCTGGGTTGTCCGAAGTTGTGGGAGTATAGGACAGTGGTTGGTAAGAAGCGCCAGAACATGGCTATAGGTCAATTGAGAGTTTCTGTGTTGTGTTTTGAAAATTGTTTCGTACATGCATTTCTAAACCATGCAAACCCAAACTGTTTAGGATGGGCTTGGTGGAAGACAAACGGTGTTGGAAATGTAAAGGAGAAAATGGTACATTTTTACATGCTTTTTGGGAATGTCCTGTGGTTATACCATTCTGGAAAGAGGTACTGGGGAAACTTGGAGACTGGATGGGGCTAATACTACCAGAATGCCCGAGGTTATGTCTCTTGGGTGATCGCACAGTGCTGCCACAGGGGGTCACCAAGGCACAACATGCATTAGTGACTGCAGGTCTTATTACTGCAGCCAGGTTGATTTTGAGAAACTGGAAGTGCTCTGTTACGCCAGAGATCACAGACTGGACCCAACTTTTGACGGAAACTGCATCCTTCGAATACTCAATTGCCAGGAGGAACAATGTCAAAGGGAAGTTCCATGAAATATGGGACTACTTTTATTTGTATATTAAAGGATGGTTGCATTAACAATTTGTAATTGGTAATACATTACAGATATAATCACTATTGTCAACAACAGAATGTGGAGGGGTGTTGTCCATTGGGGTTTTTCTTTTTTGACTGCTAGTTGTTTTGTTTTGGGTTTTTTTGTTTGTTTTTCTTGTCTCTTTCTTTTGTGTAAGTCATGTGTATTTTGTATGCTTTATTGTAAAATCATTAAAAAACTTTGATGACAAAAAAAATAAAAAATAAACCATGCAAACCCTAACAGTACATTTTAACAGCGGGAGACCAACGGCGAGCGTCGCTTGAATTTCATTGGCTATCGCCCAATCACCCACTGTCGCCCAAAAGATGAATTATTTTTATCTTTTCGGCCGACGTTCCTCCGCCCACGTTTCGACCATCGCCTGTTCCCCTGCTATCGCCTCTATCGCCGGTAGTCTCCGGGTCCCATTGACTAATAATGCACTTCCGGAAAATTCGTCTGGCTGTCGCCCGCTGTTAAAACGTACTGTTACACACCTATCTACTTCATTGTATGACAAATACCGAAAATAGCTGATATACAAGCTTGCAATGCACTGCTCTTCTTTTTCTTTCTTTCTTTATTTTCCCACACAAATTGGGACACCAGGGATAATGTGGTTAATGCAACGCAATCCAGTTACAACAATAAAAGGTCACCAGACACTTAATTTATTCCACGGATTTAGCACAAAGGAGACAGTTGCATACCTGGTGTCTGCAGAGGAAGGGTTGTACTTGGCTGGGGCTGGGAAGCACTCTGGCCTGCTTCGCGGTGTACGTGCTTAAGCTCTCCTCGCCCAGATCCAAAAGGCTAGCGAGGCCCTGGATCAAGGCCCTGGAACTCTGCTGCAGCTGGGCTCTCTCCTTGGGAGACTCTCTCACATGATGGATACTTGACACATACTGTCAGGAAGCGAAAACAAAATACTTCATGTGTATAATGGGTGGTTTTCTACTTTGTACAGTATGTCATTCTTATTGTTATTCGCATAACCTGGGTTACACTAACGTCAGCTCCTATCAAGGCAAAACTTAAGGAAAAGATTATTTAAAAGATGCACGTGCGCACACGCACGCACGCACGCACGCACGCACGCACGCACGCACACACACACGCTCGCTCGCCACGTGATGGTTGCTTTGCTTACCTCCGAATTAGGGCTTTCCTTTATGGCTTTCATTAAATCTGTCTGTCCGAGGTCCATGTGTTCAAAAACACACACCTGTCTCTTCACGTGCTCCAGTCCAGCCTGCATGAAGAACATGTCCTGAATGTAAAATGCCTTTCTGTGTTGGTTTAGATGCTGTATATTGTGGGTTATGTAATGTAATGTATTGTAATGTAATAAATATGTTTTCTTTACAAAATGTAATGTGAAATGACAATGGAATTCCAACTTAATTATTATTTAATGAAATTGCACACAATAAATGGGCCTGCAACAGAGAGATTTTGGATTTGATTTTGGTTTACACATTTGAAGCATACTTTACAATGAACATAAAAAATGAATTTCTAAAATTGTTTATTATTATTATAAATCTTACAGCTCTACCGAAGTTAGTGGATGTGGAAACAGTTGGTACTCAAGCTTTGTTTATAAATAAAGGCCCAATAAAGTTTTGTTAGCCAAAGATCAATCCCAGTCCAATATGGGAAAAAACTCATCCAGAAGAACAATACTAGCTGTCTATTGATGAGCTGATCTACAAGCTGACAACAGATCACAGCGTGACGCCTTGTGAGCTTGTAGGCCAGCTATTACATTCCTGGACCACCTGTAATTATGATGATTATGAATGTATGATGATTACAGGTTGAGAAGAGACTCAGTGTTGTAGTTCCTATACCTGATATGGGTGTGTGAGGCCCAGGTGTAGTTCCTATATCTGATATTGGTGTGTGAGGCCCAGGTGTATGTAGTTCCTATACCTGATATGGGTGTGTGAGGCCCAGGTGTAGTTCCTATACCTGATATGGGTGTGTGAGGCCCAGGTGTAGTTCCTATACCTGATATGGGTGTGTGAGGCCCAGGTGTAGTTCCTATACCTGATATGGGTGTGTGAGGCCCAGGTGTAGTTCCTATACCTGATATTGGTGTGTGAGGCCCAGGTGTAGTTCCTATACCTGATATGGGTGTGTGAGGCCCAGGTGTAGTTCCTATACCTGATATGGGTGTGTGAGGCCCAGGTGTAGTTCCTATACCTGATATTGGTGTGTGAGGCCCAGGTGTAGTTACTATACCTGATATGGGTGTGTGAGGCCCAGGTGTAGTTCCTATACCTGATATGGGTGTGTGAGGCCCAGGTGTAGTTCCTATACCTGATATGGGTGTGTGAGGCCCAGGTGTAGTTCCTATACCTGATATTGGTGTGTGAGGCCCAGGTGTAGTTCCTATACCTGATATTGGTGTGTGAGGCCCAGGTGTAGTTCCTATACCTGATATTGGTGTGTGAGGCCCAGGTGTAGTTCCTATACCTGATATTGGTGTGTGAGGCCCAGGTGTAGTTCCTATACCTGATATGGGTGTGTGAGGCCCAGGTGTAGTTCCTATACCTGATATGGGTGTGTGAGGCCCAGGTGTGTGTGGAGGTTGTAGTTCCTATACCTGATATGGGTGTGTGAGGCCCAGTTGTGTGTGAAGGTTGTAGTTCCTATACCTGATATGGGTGTGTGAGGCCCATGTGTAGTTCCTATACCTGATATGGGTGTGTGAGGCCCAGGTGTAGTTCCTATACCTGATATGGGTGTGTGAGGCCCAGGTGTGTTGTAGTTCCTATACCTGATATGGGTGTGTGAGGCCCAGGTGTGTTGTAGTTCCTATACCTGATATGGGTGTGTGAGGCCCAGGTGTAGTTCCTATACCTGATATGGGTGTGTGAGGCCCGGGTGTGTTGTAGTTCCTATACCTGATATGGGTGTGTGAGGCCCAGGTGTGTGTGGAGGTTGTAGTTCCTATACCTGATATGGGTGTGTGAGGCCCGGGTGTGTTGTAGTTCCTATACCTGATATGGGTGTGTGAGGCCCGGGTGTGTTGTAGTTCCTATACCTGATATGGGTGTGTGAGGCCCAGGTGTGTGTGGAGGTTGTAGTTCCTATACCTGATATGGGTGTGTGAGGCCCAGCTGTGTGTGGAGGTTGTAGTTCCTATACCTGATATGGGTGTGTGAGGCCCAGCTGTGTGTGGAGGTTGTAGTTCCTATACCTGATATGGGTGTGTGAGGCCCAGCTGTGTGTGGAGGTTGTAGTTCCTATACCTGATATGGGTGTGTGAGGCCCAGCTGTGTGTGGAGGTTGTAGTTCCTATACCTGATATGGGTGTGTGAGGCCCAGCTGTGTGTGGGGGTGTTGTAGTTCCTATACCTGATATGGGTGTGTGAGGCCCAGCTGTGTGTGGGGGTGTTGTAGTTCCTATACCTGATATGGGTGTGTGAGGCCCAGCTGTGTGTGGGGGTGTTGTAGTTCCTATACCTGATATGGGTGTGTGAGGCCCAGCTGTGTGTGGGGGTGTTGTAGTTCCTATACCTGATATGGGTGTGTGAGGCCCAGCTGGGTGTTGTAGTTCCTATACCTGATATGGGTGTGTGAGGCCCAGCTGGGTGTTGTAGTTCCTATACCTGATATGGGTGTGTGAGGCCCAGCTGTGTGTGGAGGTGCTTCCTATACCTGATATGGGTGTGTGAGGCCCAGCTGTGTGTGGAGGTTGTAGTTCCTATACCTGATATGGGTGTGTGAGGCCCAGCTGTGTGTGGAGGTTGTAGTTCCTATACCTGATATGGGTGCGTGAGGCCCAGCTGTGTGTGGAGGTTGTAGTTCCTATACCTGATATGGGTGCGTGAGGCCCAGCTGTGTGTGGAGGTTGTAGTTCCTATACCTGATATGGGTGTGTGAGGCCCAGCTGTGTGTGGAGGTGCTTCCTATACCTGATATGGGTGTGTGAGGCCCAGCTGTGTGTGGAGGTGCTTCCTATACCTGATATGGGTGCGTGAGGCCCAGCTGTGTGTGGAGGTGCTTCCTATACCTGATATGGGTGCGTGAGGCCCAGCTGTGTGTGGAGGTGCTTCCTATACCTGATATGGGTGTGTGAGGCCCAGCTGTGTGTGGAGGTGCTTCCGGGAGGAGTTGAGCACCGCCTGGGCTGTGTGGAGACATTGTTGAAGGCAGCTCAAACAACGCAGGCCGTCTGGCTCCTCTGCCAACACGCTAGGTCTGATCTCTGTCTCCACTCTGCCCAGGGTTTCACCCAGTGTTTCAAGCTCCGTCCACAAACACTTTGGGGAAAGTAGGACAAGAGGCGAAAGAAGAAGAAGAAACGTCAACTAACTGTCCTGTTGATGTTTCATGATTTATTCCTTTATTGAATTACTTAAACCGAACGCTATCCGAAGAACTCGCCAGTTTACCAACTCGCCGCGATTTAGTGCATTTTAGTTTTACTTCACCTTCATTTAAATTGCATTGAATTGAGAGAGAGAGAGAGAGAGGATAGTTGTTTAGAGTTAACATTAGAGAAAGTAGGAATGCTAAAAGTTTAAACACCAAAGTACCGAAACAATGTAATTCATTAGTAAACAATTCCTGAAATGGTACGCCTACTTACAGTATCATTGGTATTCACATACTCACCTTTTTTATCATCATCTACAGTAGCTGACCATTTAATTGAACAAAATAATTTGATCACTTTGGAAATGAACTATAACATCTGTGAGTTTGACATATAACACTGATGAAGACAGCATGTTAGCATAACGATGAAGACATTGATGAAGACAGCATGTTAGCATAGCATACAACGATGAAGACATTGATGAAGAATGTTCGCCGCGGCGACTTCATGGTAAACTGGCGAGTTCTCCGGTATTCAACCGAACATATTTGACTGATGTCGCAATGCTAGTAGATCAGCTATTTTCGATGAATGTTTACCCCAGAATAGGGATGAATGTATACCCCAGAATAGGGATGAATGTATACCCCAGAATAGGGATGAATGTATACCCCAGAATAGGGATGAATGTATACCCCAGAATAGGGATGAATGTATACCCCAGAATAGGGATGAATGTATACCCCAGAATAGGGATGAATGTATACCCCAGAATAGGGATGAATGTATACCCCAGAATAGGGATGAATGTATACCCCAGAATAGGGATGAATGTATACCCCAGAATAGGGATGAATGTATACCCCAGAATAGGGATGAATGTATACCCCAGAATAGGGATGAATGTATACCCCAGAATAGGGATGAATGTATACCCCAGAATAGGGATGAATGTATACCCCAGAATAGGGATGAATGTATACCCCAGAATAGGGATGAATGTATACCCCAGAATAGGGATGAATGTATACCCCAGAATAGGGATGAATGTATACCCCAGAATAGGGATGAATGTATACCCCAGAATAGGGATGAATGTATACCCCAGAATAGGGATGAATGTATACCCCAGAATAGGGATGAATGTATACCCCAGAATAGGGATGAATGTATACCCCAGAATAGGGATGAATGTTTACCCCAGAATAGGGATGAATGTATACCCCAGAATAGGGATGAATGTATACCCCAGAATAGGGATGAATGTATACCCCAGAATAGGGATGAATGTATACCCCAGAATAGGGATGAATGTATACCCCAGAATAGGGATGAATGTATACCCCAGAATAGGGATGAATGTATACCCCAGAATAGGGATGAATGTATACCCCAGAATAGGGATGAATGTATACCCCAGAATAGGGATGAATGTATACCCCAGAATAGGGATGAATGTATACCCCAGAATAGGGATGAATGTATACCCCAGAATAGGGATGAATGTATACCCCAGAATAGGGATGAATGTATACCCCAGAATAGGGATGAATGTATACCCCAGAATAGGGATGAATGTATACCCCAGAATAGGGATGAATGTATACCCCAGAATAGGGATGAATGTATACCCCAGAATAGGGATGAATGTATACCCCAGAATAGGGATGAATGTATACCCCAGAATAGGGATGAATGTATACCCCAGAATAGGGATGAATGTATACCCCAGAATAGGGATGAATGTATACCCCAGAATAGGGATGAATGTATACCCCAGAATAGGGATGAATGTATACCCCAGAATAGGGATGAATGTATACCCCAGAATAGGGATGAATGTATACCCCAGAATAGGGATGAATGTATACCCCAGAATAGGGATGAATGTATACCCCAGAATAGGGATGAATGTATACCCCAGAATAGGGATGAATGTATACCCCAGAATAGGGATGAATGTGTACCCCAGAATAGGGATGCAATAGTTATGTGGTGAAGTGGCTCCAAGTGAAGTCCAGGCATGAGCAAGGATCAAACAAACACATACTGTAAGATAACCTCCCATAACACAAACAGGGTATCTATATTACAACACACCATAAGACACGCCAAAGACACTTCATGAATCCTAGACTGCAGAAGAACCAGTGACAGGAATGGATAAATAAAAGCAAAACACAAGCTGGAACCGAGTTCTATCCCCTAGGTTTTTGGGAGCTCTTCCTCGCGCACTTCACGCATTCCTCCCCCCCTCACGACGCACAACATCCTTCATGTGCCTCACGTGAGAACCTCCTCCATGATGTCTACTAAAATATCTTACATGAAACGAAACTACAAGACGCACTTTGTTATTAACCTTGCAGATTCATACTGTAGGTGATATTCTGTTGTACAAATAAACACTAAACAATTGCTGCAGGAATACAGGCGAGGTACATGGACCAGCTCAGTGGCCTTGTGGTTAGTAGCTGAGACTGGGAGGTCGGGGTTCGATACCCGGCCGGCGGGACAAGTCATAGGCTCCTGGCCTCATGGCTCGACAAGGCACATGGACACATGCTTCGTTTACGCGTGATATTATTCTACGTCCGAGCATAGACATGGAAACGCCGATAATTAATACACGATAATCAACACTAACACTTTATTTAGAACACACCCAAATCAAATCATATTACGGCGTACGTGTTCAATCAATTATTCAATCGAAACAAACCGCATAAACAATATTAGTTTGCCTCTTCTAAAGTTAAAAGTTAGTTACAAGCTATGGCTGCATTCTGTCGCATGTGCCAAGCTGTCATTCTCTGACAGTCAAGACGGGCAGTGTCGGTAGGCCAATCAGAGGCAGGCGGGGCGTTACCAATTACCATGTCTATATGCTCGGACGTAGAATAGAATCCCGCTTGGTTTACCTCCTGCTGCAGTGATCTCAGCTGGTAGTCATGGGGCGCAACAGCGCCCCCCACAGGAGTCAGCAGGAAGTCTGTGATCCTGTCCAGACAGAGCAGCACCCTGCGCAGAGCCAGGTACACCTCCTTCTCCCCCGGACCATGGGAACTGTCTGCACCGCTGACCTATAGGATGTTCCACACATGGGATATTATTGCTGCTATTGCTATAAACAACTTCACTTGTGTGTGTTTTTAACTGCTGGATAAACATACAGCATTAAGCAATAAATTAAGCAAGTCTGTTTAGATGGAAGTAGCTGGGTACTTGACTCAGCTCCTTTACAAGCACGGCGTTTAGACGTGGGCTTCGGGAGTTCATTAAAAATTAACCATGGTATGAATGGCCTCTTACAGTGAATAGCTTTTGAATAGCACAGTTATTATGAGAAAACAGCTACACAAGGAGAGATATTAAAGGGGCATTCCACTCATTTTCAACATTTTACTATATCATTAACATGGTGAATCACATCTTGATGATGTCATCAAGATGTGATTCACCATGTTAATGCTCTACTAAGGTATATTAATCACTTACAATTTACAATTTAGGCATTTAGCAGACGCTCTTAATCCAGAGCGACTTACATTAGGCAAGAACAAGTATGGGAATACATCACATATATAAAATGCATTTATCAAGAAACATGCGTAAGCTAAGAACGTAATTAGGACATATCTATATAATGACCTACTTGTTGTTAACTAGTTGTACGAACGCTTGTTTTCTATTGATGTATTGTTTATTGGATCTTGTTTAGTCGATACACTTAATTGTTTTAGCTCATGCTCATTTGATTTAGCTATTTTGTCTCATCTGTTTAAGGAAATAGGTAGCTGATATATTGCACTTTTACCTTAGCGCTAGGTATACTCTTGGTTGCTTGTTTTTGCAGAAAATGCACTAAAGACTTCTGGTGATTAGTAGTTTTTGTTCCCTACCTATGTTGAATACACTTATTGTAAGTCGCTTTGGATAAAAGCGTCTGCTAAATGACTGTAATGTAATGTAATGTCACTATACATATTAACTATACATATATACTATGCATATGTACTATGATGTGCTATGACTACATACAATGCAATTATTGTGCTGATTGTCACTTAGATTGAAGGAATCTGGGGTTAAAGTATCCACAGGGTGGCCATACTCACAGCCCCACACACACACACACACACACACACACACACACACACACACACACACACACACACACACACACACACACACACACACACACACACACACACACACACACACACACACACACACACACACACACACACACACACACACACACACACACACACACACACACACACACACACACACACACACACACACACACACACACACGATACCTCCGTTTCCATGCTGTGTATTAGTAGCTTTAAGGAGGCAGTGGCGTCCTGTGCCTCGTGGAGAACAGCAGCACCAGAACCAATCATCTCCATCTCCTTCTCTGACCCCTAAACAACACCACAGGAGGGAAGATACGGTAGGCATAGGATCCAAAAGAAAGCACGCACATCTCCAGAAATTCTACAGATGCTGAACAAAAATATAAGTACAATGAAAAGGAAAGGTTGAAACATTGGCAAATCATTTTCATGTGTTCTGGAGTTGCCCTTCTGTGGTTCCATTTTGGAGAAGTGTCCACAGTGTCCTGGAAGCAGTTTTTGGTGTTGACATTCCTTTTGATTTTAAAACCATGTATCTTGCAGATCTGGAGGGACTTCAATTTGTAAAGCAGGATCAGTATCTATTGAGGGTATTGCTGGTGGCATCCAAAAAAGCCTTAACAAAAAAGTGGCTTACAAATGTAATACCAACTATAAATGAATGGATTGATTTAATCTATAGTATATTTATTATGGAGAGAATTACATTCAGCTTCAGAGGTCAAGTTGAAGTCTTCACAGATAACTGGTTTAGATGGATTGCTCATGTTTCTACCATAAGACCTGATTTTGTATAGTTTCAGTTAAACCTGTTTAACCTGTATATGCACCTGTTTGAGGTACTTATGTATTATGAATGATCATCGATAGAGAAGAGAGGCAGACATCTCCCCTTGTGTGTATTGTACGTATATTGTCTTGTTTTGTTTTCGGTTGTATGTATTGTCAATTGTCAGTCGTTTCGTTTTCATGTATGTTTGATTAAAATTCAATAAAACGTAAATTGAAAAAAAAAGAAAAGGAAAGGTTGTCCGCACACTGTGTATCTGCTCCCAGGAAACTTTATTTTGGTAACAACGTTTCGACCCTTACGGGTCATCGGGTACCTGACGAAGACCCGTAAGGGTCGAAACGTTGTACCTAAACAAACCTAGACAATATACGGTAGGCATTCATTCACACACGCACAAATACGAGGAGGGAGGACAGAATATAGTAGTAAAGTAAGAAAAAACAAAAGAGCCTTTTGACCAAAGATGTGACTAATCATGCATCCCTTGCTATCAATGGCTTGTTTACATAGTCAGCTCAAGTCCCCGGGACTTGTTTGTGTTATCTTTTTAGCCCAAATGTTCCTGTACTTCATCTTTGACTAAAAAAGCATTCGATCAATCAATCAAACTCATGCCCGAGTTTGAAGCATCGTTCCACGTTAGAGTTCGACCATTGTTTCATGATTTCATGTTAGAGTTTGAAGCTCAAACTCCCTACCTCTCCTGTGGAGATGAACATGGCTTCATCGTCATGCTCCTCCTGAACCTTTCTCAGAGTTGCCAGTTTCTGAGAGAAGTGGCCATAGAGTTGACTCCATCTAGAGAAACACAAGTGTGGACATGTATGTAAATGGTAAATGGTGCATTTATATAGCACCTTTATCCAAGGCGCTTTACATAGATTGTGCATTACATTCACCCATTCACACACACATTCATACACCGATGGCGGCGGAAACAGTGCAAGGCACCAACCAGCACATCAAGAGCAATTAGGGGTTCAGTGTCTTGCTCAAGGACACTTCAACACTAACTCTGGGGGAGCCCGGGTTCGAACTGGCAACCTTGCGGTTACCATCCAGCCACTCTACCCATGAGCCACCGCCGCTCTGATGTGTGCTGTGCAGCAGCTATACGCTGTGTGCTCAAAATCAAAACATAATTATCAGGACTTGCTTGTGGCACTAAAAGCTTGGCCTCTTACCTGCTGTGTGTCTCTGTGGTGTCCTGTTTCTCCCCTGAGCCAGCATGCCTGGCAGTGAGGTCCTGACGTTCACTCTGTTCATTCAGCATGCACTGGGCCTCCTGGGTGGAGCGAGGGATTAACGCATTAAGACCTATACAAATGATTTTTTGTTGCAGAACAAGTCTCAAAAACATTTCGCTGCTTGTAATTGTGTAAGTCAGTGATAAACAAAACCTTGAAAATCTTGATTCTTGGTTCATTCTGAGCCATACAGTTATCGATATTGTTATTCAAAGACAAGCCTAGTAAACTATTATTATTGGAGAAAACAATTATATTCATGCTTGTGATGTATGAAGGCATTGTGGATTACTGCAATTTTGGTTAAAAACCAAAATGGTGTTGTGACTTCATGACAAAGGTCAACTGTGGGTCTTCAGACTATACAACAGTTGAGAAACACTGTGTGTGCGTGTGTGCGTGCGTGCGTGCGTGCGTTTTTGTGTCTGTGTGTATTTTAGCAAAGCCCTTGCACATGTTTGTTTGTCTGACACAAGAGGTTTTTCCTGTCTGTCAAGCACTCACCGCCTGGCCTTGCAGCGGTGCTGTGGACACAGTGAGAGGCTCGTCCCTGCCCACTGACACCTCTTCAGTCTGGTTGAGAGAAGTTGCAGGAAAAAAAAACTGTTGACTCAACTGAAGTTAAAGGCATTTGGGAGTGTATACATGCCGCTGCTGCGCGTGCGCGTGCGCGTGCGCGCGCGCGTGCGTGTGTGTGTGTGTGTGTGTGTGTGTGCATGTGTGTGTGTTTCATCAATGTCAGGAGGTTCCAGTTTGCTGCCATTATAACTCTTCTGGGTTTCCGACCAAAATGGCCCAGTCAGTCACACTCTGCAGTGACTATTATATTGAATAAATGCGACAGATTTAGACTATGACTCAATCACTGGAGCAGACAGTGGACAAATAACCTCCCAGCAAGCACGGCCAGGACCTGGACGAATTAGTGACGTATTGATTGGGGCCAGATCAAGTCAAACCAAGACTAGTCAGATCTGGCTCAGAATATCACCTGATTTCAACCGACATAAATTCTGCTCAGTAAGATGGACCTCCCTGGATGAATCAGAGAGTCCGATCGAGGCCAGATCAAGTTATGTCATATCATAACTAGTCAGATATCTGGCCCAGAATAAGCTTTATTATTCTACTGGTGAAGACGTCCTGGAAATGACGTAAAGATCATCCCCATATGGGCTGTGATCTGGCCTAGTCCTGAACGTCACCAGAGTTACCAGAGGACGTCGTCATAACGTCATCATGAGGTAATTTGGCTTGCTGGGCTGTAGCTGATGTTTTATCCAGGCATTGTAAGTGTAGTAGTCACTACTACTACAGTAGGCTGCCAAATTACATACACTACTAAGTAGTGTATGTAATTTGGCAGCCTACTGTATTGGTATGATGTCTATGATGTCTATTCAATTAATATCACAGACATAAGTATAGTACAAATAATTCAAGGGTACAGAGATAAAGTGAGCAGTATGAATAATCTAATAACCTTCCACTGTACCTTGGCCTCTGAGAGTGGTTGTAGTTCAGACATGCTCTCACTTTCCCCATGGCACTGGGCATCTGGAACACGTGTCTCACTCTCCACGGACTCATCTTGATCCCTCAGTGTGTCCTCTGGGTCCTAACATAGAAATAAAACAGCTATCACACACAAAACACACCTTCTATGATAGTACAGTATGCAGGGAGACATACTGTACAGAGGAAGAGAGAAAGAGATCCTTGCAAAAGCTTATCCCAAGCTAACCTTTCCTATGTGGATACTGTACTCAGTGTACTGTATGTAGGCCAACTATTACTGACGGCAAAATGCGTGTGTGTGTGCGTGCGCGTGCGCGCGTGCGTGCGTGCGTGCGTGCGTGCGTGCGTGCGTGCGTGCGTGCGTGCGTGCGTGCGTGCGTGTCATATTTAAGGCAGCTGTGTGTGGCTGATGTCAGGTGCCGTAACCTCACATTCATCACCCAGTTTCTGAGCATGAAATTGAAAGTTTCATTCCAAAACACTAAGCTAATCTTTTGAGAGGAAACAAGTTTCTCATCTGCATGCCAGTTCTGTCCTGTGTTTTAGCCTTCATGTTCTCTTTACCTCTGGGATACTGCATGTTAGTGTGTCCTCAGAGGACAGTGAGTGAGGACTGTCTTCATCCTTCTGTTCGTCCTCTTCCTCAGCATCACACACCTCAAAACCACCCTGCATTAGTAATAGTTAGCAACGATTCAACACTGGTTTAGTCAGTAGTACACAGTCAAATCCAGTACTCATTCATCAATTTGTAACTGAATGTTACCTTATTCTGGGTCCAGGATTTTACAATGTAGCAGAAAGCAACAAAGAAAAAGAGCCAAGAAGAGAAAAACAGGCAATTGCAGTAAGTATTGGATTAAAGGATATTTGTTTTGACACAATGTTTTTATAGTAGGACTATCTATACAAAGGCCTAAGTAGGCCTACAGTATCTGTGTTTTTCAAACAAAATTGTTCCTTTAATCAACACTTAAAAAATTCATCTAAAATCTAAATCAGCATGAGTCGATGAGCAGTCAGTTACTGAGATACTGTAATGTGGTACAGTATAGCCAATTGAAAATTAAAATAATTGTGAATGAATGCAAAAAAAAGATAACAAGACTGTTCATGAATTGTAAGGAGGGTCTTGAGTTGACCTGGTACTGTAGGTGCTATAATTGGGCAAGGTTTGGATTTGCATCACATTCATGATGTTGTATCTCTGGGTCCCACTCTGTGCCAGGCATGCTCAATCAATAAGAGCTGGAATGGAGACACCACTCACATGGCTCACAAAGAAAGCAAATTGTTTAGTACACTGTTCTCTGATAGGCAGAGAAAATACATCCATGTACTCTATGTCTTGGAGTGAATGAATAGAAGGAATCTAGATGTCACAGGCTCACAGCACAGCATTAATTTAAAGTAAAAAGAAATGGAGTCACATACCGGTAGTTCAGTGAAAACACAAACTTGTCATGATTCAAACAGTAACAAAACATGTAAGCTGTTGATCGTCGCTGGTTTGGTATAACATGGGTCAATGTTACCTGGGAGGAGCTGCCATGCGGGGGTCTCTGCAGCTGGTCTGTGTCTCCTCCAGACATGTTGGACGTCACATCCTCACTGAACAACATCTCCTCCAACGTCTCGTTCTCTTGCCTCGCGTTCACCTGTCATCCACATCAAACACGCCAACGGAGAGGCAGGAACGATGTCGTCAGAGAACAGAGTAAAAACATTTCTAACGTTTTTAACCTGGGTCAAAATAATTTGTGACACTCCTGTGTCTGCAGTACGGACAAATAATAACACATCTGACTACTTTCCGCTCCATAGGTCCTGCAGACAGGGCTGTGGTCTCTCCCCATACCTGTTCGACTTAGCGATTGAACCTCTCGCCATAGCTATCCGGGCAGATGATGACATTGCTGGTATCTCCAGAGGGGGCAGAATTCATAAAGTTTCGTTATATGCAGACGACTTACTCCTGTATATATCCAACCCAGCAGAGTCGATACCAAAAGTCCTGCTCACTCTGAACCATTTTGGTCACTTGTCCGGCTACAAATTAAATTACTCAAAGAGCTTACTCTTCCCAATAGCCCACGCTGACGGAGATTATTCTCGTTTTCCATTCAAACTTGAAACCAAGGTGTTCACCTACCTAGGGGTGAAAGTCACACACACAATGGATGAACTATATAGTCATAATTTCAAAACATTGATCGAACGAACAACACAGGACTTTAAAAAATGGTCGACACTACCGATCTCGCTAGCTGGCCGTATTAATATAGTTAAAATGACGATTCTACCTAGGTTTCTCTATCTCTTCCAAATGATCCCTATATTCATAACAAAGAAAACATTTAAACAAATAGATAGGTTAATCTCATCTTTCATCTGGAACAATTCGAACCCCAGGATGAAAAAAATGTACTTGGAGGTCCCTAGGGAAGCTGGGGGACTCGGCTTACCAAATTTCCTCTGGTACTATTGGGCTGCAAATATTGTAAAATGTTTACATTGGAGATATACATATGACTATGAAGAGGGACCAGATTGGGTCCATATGGAGTTGTTGTCCAATCCTTTGCCAATACTCACCTCTCCGTTACCATCTGGCCGTACCATACAATCTACAAACCCGGTTGTTAGAGCCTCACTCAGAATATGGTTACAGTTCCGAAAGCACTTTGGCTTTCATGCGGCTTAAACCAGCTCAGCATGTTCATTTCCTTTGAAACACTTAATGCAGATCATAATATACCCAGATCTCATTTCTTTAGGTTTCTTCAAATTCGCAGTTTTACTCAGAAAAAGCTTCCTTCATACCCCTACTTACCACCCAAGAATCAATTGGACATTATATTGGAATTTAGCCCCATTGCGAAAAAACGTGTGTCTGTGATTTATGATTTGATACGAGATCTAAAACCAGTAACCTGGGACAAGGCAAAAGCTGCCTGGGAGAGAGATCTGGGTGTAGAGCTCCCTGAGGAGATGTGGGAGGACAGTCTACTATGTATTCACACCTCTTCAATGTGCATACGCCATGGTTTAATTCAATTTAAGATACTACATCGGCTTCACTATTCAGGGGATAAGCTGGCCAGGGTCTTTAACATGCCAGACCCTGGATGCCCAAGATGCAGCCAGACCCCAGCCTCGTTAGGCCACATGTTTTGGATGTGTCCTTCCCTCACTACCTACTGGAAGCGGATATTTGACGTATTCTCTCATATGTGTGGAACAGTGGTAACACCTTCTTTCCACACCGCCATTTTTGGCATAGTCCCCCCAGACTGTACACTCACATCTCCGCAAGCAAATGCCTTGGCATTTGCATCCCTATTAGCCCGTAGACTAATCCTCCTCAATTGGAAGTCGGATAAGGCACCTTCCTTTCAACAATGGCTGAAAGAAGTTCTATCATTCCTGCCTCTGGAGAAGCTCAGGTATAGAGTGGACAGAGCCCAAAAAAACTTTGTCCTGGCTTGGAGTGCCTTTGTGGAGTTTGTTGAGGACTTTCCATTTCAGTGAACTGTAATCCGGACTGTGTCTGACTGTCCCTGTCTTGACTCTTTTTTATCTATGATTGTCCGCTGCTTTGTCCCACCACTTTGTTTTTGTTTTTGTTTTGTTTTTAGCCTAGGGGGGGAGGGGGGAGGGGGGGGGGGTTGTATATGTTTGTGTGTTTTGTGTTTTCTTGCATACATGTGTGTTGTCATGTGAAGAAATGTAAAAATAAAGTTTACAAAAAAAAAAAAACATTTCTAAAACCGAGATCTGATTTGACCTGCACATCATGCGGAGTGGATAATTCTTCATATAGGTTGTCAGAAAACCATCCAGTTGACTGATTTAGTGCAGTGTTTCCTAATCTGTGGGCTGACTGCGGCAAAATAACTGGCAAAACACTACGATTATAATGAGGATTTCCTTATAATTTGTATTGTCCTAGTGATACTACAGTATGTTGGCTCCAAGCCGGAACACAATCGACGGACGGATAATTAATATAAAAATGCTTGGAAGATCGTCGTTAGATCTTTGGGTCGCAAACACTTTCATGTGGCCCGGCAGAAAACAAGGTTCTGGGTTCGATTCCCCCTGGGGACGCTGTGGGCACTGGGGGCGTGTTTCCCTCCTCCGCGTCATCAGTGCCCATACCCGAGGTGGGGTTGGCAAAAGGGCCTTTCTGTGTGGAGTTTGCATGTTCTCCCCGGGGCGGCGGTGGCGGCTCAGGGGCAGAGTGCCTGGATGGTAACCGCAAGGTTGCCAGTTCAAACCCGGGCTCCCCCAGAGTTACTGTCGAAGTGTCCTTGAGCAAGACACTGAACCCCTAATTGCTCCCGATGTGCTAGTTGGTGCCTTGCATGGTTTCCGCTGCCATCGGTGTATGAATGTGTGTGTGAATGGGTGAATATTATTTATTAGCGCCTTGGATAAAGGCGCTATATAAATGCACCATTTACCATTTACCATTTGTCCCCTAGGGTAGGTACTGGGAACTGGTCGGAATAACGTGATCCTTTCACGCTCTACGTCCGGCCGGGGAAACTCCCCCCTGCCAGGTGAAAAGAAGCAGCTTGGACTCCTCATGCATAGAAGGAAGCATGAGGTCAGTCCGCTGCCCACCCAGGTTGGCAGAGGAAGTGTAGCGCCCAGGATTACATTAGATAATTGACTGGGTGAAAAAATGGGTTGCAAAATTGTGGGATAAAAAAAGAAAAAGAAAACAAGGTTCTATGGTATCACATCTATACCTCCAGCAGTGCAGCGTGTTGCTGGGCCAGTTGCTCCAGCTCCTGGAGGGGCTCCAGCAGCAGCTGGGCTCTGGGGAACACAGACAGACTGCTCTCTGCTCCCTGGGGGAGTCCCAGTTCTCTTCTGCACCTCTCCATCTCCTCTAAGGTCCTGTGCATGGACTGCAGATTGGCCAGGATCACCTGTGGGTGAAAAGCTTGTGTTGAGTGAAGGGAGGGAGGCAGTGTAGGAGAGACAGACAGTAGGAAGGTCGAGTGGGAAAAAATAGTGTAGGAGAGACAGACATTAGGAAAGCTTGAGAGACAGACTGTGTAGGAGAGACAGATAGTAGTGACATCTTCTGGTGGTATTCAAACAGGACAGCAAGATCATGTGTGTTTCTGGAGGTGAGAGTCTTAATCAATTCCCCACCAGGAACTTGAACTTCACCACAAAGTAATGACATTCTCCTTTAATTGGATCATTATTTGATCAAACAGTTGCAAAACCACTTGAAAACAGCCGTGTTAAAACATGAATGCTACCGTCGACTCTCACCTGCAGATTACAAAGGTGCTCCTCCGGTGGCAAGCTAGAGCTGTCCATAGAAGAGAAAATGGCTTGGATCTTTGAGACGTTCTTCTCCATGGCCTTGAGCTCGGTCTCCATGGCATTCACCTCCTGAAAGAAGTGAACGGTTTAGAGAGAGAGTTGCTGAACGAACCCCTTGTCATTGCTAAGGAGGTTTGTTAGAGCAGTGGGTTCCCAAGGTGCGGTCCGGGGACCCCTAGGGGTCCTTGAGAGAGTTCCAGGGGGTCCCCAGCCAAATGATAGTTAGGAACCAAATGGACCTGTACACTCTGAGTTAAATTAAATTTGATTTTACAATATATGAATAGACAGACAGAGAACATTTAACCCATTTAGACCTGGGAACGATTCTACAAAATCCTGACAGTTTTCTGAAAAAAACATGTTTCTATGTCAGTCGTTCAGAAACATTTTCATGTCAAGGACCCCCAAAATTATATGTAATTGGCCTCCGACCCCCATCTGAAAATATGTAGTTCCAGGAATCCCTCAGAGAAGCAAAGATTTGAGTTAAAAACGTTCGCTCTGACAGAATATATATTCAAAGATTTGTGCCGCATTTTCACGATTTTTCAATAGCTAAAGTATAACATAATGCTTAGTTAAAACACCAAAACGGGTTCCCGTCCAGAATGGTGTTAAAAACGAAACTGTCTTCTTACAGCGGCGGCGTGCAGAAGCTGCTCCAGAGGCTCTGTGATGTTGTCCTGCATGGCGTCCACCTGGTGGTCGGCATCGGCCAGCCTCTCCTCCTGACCGCTGGTGTCACACACCGCTGAGATCTCCCTCAGCAGCGGCCTGAAGTCCTCCAGGGCTGCTCGGATCCTCTCCGCGTCCTCCAGGACCAACTGAGGGCATACAAGTTTAAGTTTAACGCAAATTGCGGGCTCAGGCAGCAGGGCACTCATAAAGGGGTGATTCATACTTTAGTTGTGCAAAGGTTTCATGCCGAAAATAGCCCGAAGCACAACGTGTTGACTTGTTCAGTGTTGTTTTTGGCAGAACATTTCTATTTTAGTTTTAGTCATAGTCTCTTGAAATATTTTCACATTTTTAGTCACCCAGAATGTTTTAGTGTTAGTCTAGTTTTAGTCGACTAAATATCATAAGATTTTAGTCGACTAAATCTACAGGTGATTTAGTCGACTAAAATGTATTTTGGCGGGCCTTGATGCCGTCGTAATGGCTGATTTTACACTTGCTGAAAATAGCCGATCTACAAGCTCGCAACGCGTCGCAATAGATCTGCTATTTTCAGCATTTTCAGCAGTCCCTTCCTAACATTTGTCTAGTTTTTATTTGTTGACAAAATCGACAGTATATTTAGTCTTAGTTTTAGTCATCATAGCTTACTTTTAATTTAGTTTTCGTCAGTGAGAAAAGGTAGTCGCAGTGCGACGCGTTGAGAGCTTGTAGAACAGCTATTTTAGGGGCGCAAACCAGGGGCGCAACCCATGCACCAACCGCCACCACCACCCTCCCATGCATGTGCGACTGTGCGTGGATGCACATGCAGTACATACATGACACTGGGACAAGTCCTGGACCGGAAGTAGGCAGAAATGCATTGGACTCAGGCAACAGCCCAGCTTTAATGATCTTAAATCCCTTTATTTGAGATTGTTTTGTAGTAATCGTACAACATAAACATTAAAGAGACTTTAGTTGTTACTGTACAATACTTTAAAACAGTTGTCATGTTGCACACATGCTTAAAATAGCTCTTATTTGCGCCGCCCTCCAGCTTGTCTCAGTTCAGGCTGCAGGAACAGTGCTCGGTTTCTGCCCCCTCTATATCGTAACTCTTCTATTAGATGGCTCTGGTTTCCTGTATTCCTCACTGACCTGCAGGGACTGTGCGTGCCTCTGCAGGCTCTTGGCTGATGAGTAAGTACAGGGAGCCCTGACCCAGGACTGGGCTTCTTCTATCCAGCAGATGGCGCTATGGAGCATGTCCTCAAACCCCTGAAGATAGGCGGGGATCTGAAAGGCAGTAAAAAAGAACAGTAACAAAACATTAGAATATATCATTCAGATTCAGATTCCTATATTTGCCATTGAGTAAAACACATAGGAATTTGCTTTGGCATTTGCGTGTGTGCATTCCATTTTCCTTTTCATATAACAAATAAATACGAATAACACAACACTGTGCAATAAGTATAAATATAAAGTGACCTTTGCCCAAGGTCAGTGATCATTGCCCAATGCACTATATATTTTAATTGTAGAAGTTACAGACTCGGGTATTTCTAAGCCTGAATAAAGCCATTAAACTATATTATTATTATATTATCTGTATAATAGTTCTTATAAACGTTTTTCCTGTTCCTGTATTGCTCCATGCAGATGTGAAGGTGAATAGTGGTTAACTTAACCCATGCTGGACGGGAACCCCTTTTGGGGTTCTGTACACAGCACAGTATTCAAAAATGTAAACAATTTGATGCTGCTATATAAATATTTGAAGTTTTTCAGAAAACTTCAGGTCAGGATTTAGAAGGTGTTTTTAGAATCAGCCTCAGTCCAAAAGTGTCTGTATGTGGGTAACTGGGTATTATAAATATTGAACCAATGACAATTATTAACAAGAGCTTGTGATTAAAAAATAATAATAACTACATTGAAACCATTTTGGAGCACAGTTTTCTTTTTTCCTGATTTCCTCAAATGTATAAGGCAACTTTTTCATGTCAAGGACCCCTAAATCGAAATGTATTAGCCTGCGGACTCCCATTTGAAAAGATATGCCAGGGAGTCAGGGACCCCCCATAAGAGACTATTATTATTACGGCTCTAGCAGTGATTCTCAACCATTTTAATTTCAAGCACCCCTCAGTTTGACATGCATTAGGTTACGGACCCCCATTTAATGGCATTTTTTATCTCTGGGACCCCCAATTTATATCGTATCAATCAATGTAAATTTAACTCTGAGAGTGTACAAATGGAACCAAACGGACCCGTTCCATTTGTACACTCTCAGAGTTACAGACCCATGAAGGGTCCATTTGGTTCCTAACAATCACTTAGGTGGGGGCCCCCTGGGGTCCTTGAGGGAGTTCTAGGGGGTCCCCACCTAAATGATTGTTAGGAATCAAATGGACCCTTATGGGTCTGTAACTCTGAGAGTGTACAAATGGAACCATTCCATTTGTACACTCTCAGAGTTACATTTACATTGATTTTACGATATAAATTGTGGGTCCCAGAGATAAGGACCCCTGGGGGTCCCCGGACCTGCATAGCTGTGCCTAACCTTGCTGAGGAAGGCGGTGCGCTGCTCCACCATGTTAGCGGTGTCCTGGTACAGCTGCAGGGGCTCTGTGAGCCGGTCCATGAGCAGGTGGGCCCGCTCCGGCTCGTCCTCCGCCAGATCCTGAGCCTCGCTCTCCAGGACACTGAGTCGACTGTGCCACGTGTCCAACTCGTCCCACACGCGCTGCAATGGAAGACGTATGTAGAGCGGTGGTTTTCAACCATTTTTCATCATATCAAGGCCCATTATTTTGTTCGGCATTTAAGCCACGGACCGCCATTTTTATGAGATTTTGCCTCGCAGACGCAAAACTAAAGAATATTTTGTTGTCGTTGGATAAGATTTTGCCCACAATTCCATGCTTTGTTGATACCATAGGAGAGATAAGGGAAACGATCAAAATGACAATTATTTTACAATGGAAACAGCGTTGTTGTAAGGTTATTTGTCTTCATGAGTGAGTGTGTTGGATGTGCAAATGAAGCTGTTTCTTTGGTGGATTTGGCTCAAGAGCTTGAATATGTATATGATCATCATTTTTCATAAGGTGGTTGATGCAAGTCCCTACACTACTACTTAAGAACCATAATTACTTACCGCTAACCATAACTAGAACAGACAAAATATCTTAAAAACCCAGTGCTGATACCTGTGCTGTTTGCACCACGCCCCCAAATACACAAGCGCCTCAAAGAATACTTCGTTGTACGACCTACAGTATAGCAAGCTTGGGCTTGTAGATTATTTTTTGCAATATGAACATTTGAAAAAGTAAAAACAGGGGCACCGGGGTTAAGAAGTTAGCATTAAAGGACCACTTCACCACTTTTCAACTTCTCTTCCTATAATTGGTCCTCCTAACTAATGTTGATTGATTGATTGATTGAAGAATTTATTAACAGTTTGCAGAATTACAGTACATTTCAAGCACAAACTCAATACAAAGGCTGTTAACTGTGAGTGGACGACCCAATTAAGCATTACACTTGTTTCCAATAGGGTCCACCATGTTCAAATCATCAAAACATTTAGAGACGTACAAATAGACTTCTATAGACAGAACAGGAATTCATCATAAAGGAGGTAAAAAGGGAAAAGAAATATATACAGTGAGGGGAAAAAGGGGGGGGCGGTGGGGGGGGATTCAGATTTTACGGGGGCCAGTTTCGAATTGCAGCCATCCGTAGGTGCCCCTTGAGAGCGGTTTTGAAGGAGTCAAGGGATTTGCATGTCTTAATGACAGTTGGTAGGGTGTTCCACATTTTGGTGGCATAGGAGCGAAAAGAATTTAGTCCCTTGTTTGTGCCGAATCTGGGTTGTACATGGTTCGTTGCACTCCCTCTGGTGTTGTGGGTGTGGACTTCGTTAACATTAAGGAAGTATCTAGACAGGTACATGGGTATCTTGGTGGTGTATCGAATCTTGTGGACCAGACCCATTGCAAGATGCTGTACTCTGTCGTCGACCCGAAGCCATTCCAGCCCGTCGAAGTGGGCAGGGGTGAGGTGGGTTCGGGGGGCTAGATCAAGTAGGAGCCTGACCAGTTTGTTTTGGGAAGTCTGGAGCCTGGTTTTAAGGGCCTTTGAGGTGCTGTGGTACCAGGAGGTGCATGCATAGTCAAAGAAACCCTGTACAAGGGCTCCTGTTAAGGTCTTCAAGGTGTTTTTGTTGACCAGTGAGGAGATCCTGTAGAGGAATCTTGTTCTATGGTTGACTTTTTTGATTACGTTGGTGGCCATTTTATCACCGGAAAGATTAGCCTCCAGGATGGAACCTAGGTAGGTAATTTCATCTTTACGTGTGATAACATTGTCACCCACTCTAACCAAGAAGCCATTTGCCTTGCTGAGATTACTAATAGAGCCAAAGAGAATGGATTCAGTTTTTCCCAGGTGTAAAGATAGTTTGTTATCAGCGAGCCAGGTGCAGATTCTACCGAGTTCAGAGCTGAGGGCATTTTCAACCTGCAGTTTGTCCCTGTCCGAGACCAGCAGTGCTGAGTCATCTGCGAACAGGAACAAGTTGCAGTCACAAGCTGAAGTCATGTCGTTTACATATATTAGGAACAGTAGAGGCCCTAGTATGCTTCCTTGTGGAACGCCACAGCTCACTGGGAGGGGGGGGACAGTGTTCCATTCACTTCCACCATCTGTTCTCTCCCCTCCAGGTAGGATTGCATCCAGCTCACTGATGTGCTATCGAAACCAATTGCTTTTAGCTTGTTAACCAGTATGGAGTGGTTCACGGTGTCAAAAGCCTTTTGGAGGTCCAGCATGACCATGCCGCAGTATTTGCCAGCGTCCACCTCTTGTTTGATGTGGTCGCTCAAATAGAGAAGGCATGTGTCAGTGGAGTGGGATGTTCTGAAGCCAGATTGGAACTCGTACAATAATTTATTAGTGGCAAGATACTTTTCAACCTGTTCATAGACTATTTTTTCCATCACTTTCGAGATGGAACTAAGAATAGAAATAGGGCGGTAGTTGCCGGGGTCTAATTTACTCCCTTTCTTGTGCAAGGGGGTTACTTTGGCCAGTTTGAAATCTTGGGGGACCTGTCCCTGTTTGATGGAGAGGTTTACTATGTGGGTGATGATTGGAGCTATAGAGATGGCTGAGTCTCTGAGAAATTTGGAGGGAATGTTGTCATGGCCTGTGGCCTTGTGGGGTTGGAGGGCACTCAGTTTCTTAATTACCTCATCAGTTGTTACCATAACTAGTTTAAAATCGTCTTTACAAACACCTAGGTTTCTGTAGAAGGTTGTAATGTGCTCTACACCAAAGAGCCCAGAGTGGGAGGGCAGTTTGTTAACCAGAGTTGTTGCTATGTTTGTAAAGAAGATATTCAAGTAGTTGGCCACATCAAGGTTGTCAATGTGCATGATAAAATACCACAATTTTTTCCTACTCAGTCTGTGTCTCATAGGAACAGGAAGGCTGTGGGCAGTTCAGAAACCCGTCCACCAGTGACATCATCGATGGTGAATCCAAGCTAATAGAAACGGCAGGCTTTCTTTTCCTGAAAAGTTGCAATGCAAAAGTTGAAGCAATCGTTCTCACGATAATAAAAATCTAAATATATTTTAAAACAAATCTTCAATCTTTCAACAAAAATCTGCCTAATGATGATGTCACTGGTGGACGGGTGTCCGAACTGCCCAAAGCCCTCCTATGAGACACAGACTGAGTAGGAAAAAAATGGTGGTGTTTTATCATGAACATTAGCGAGGACCAATTATATGAAGAGATGTTGAAAAGTGGTGAAGTGGTCCTTTAATGTTAATATAAGTGTATGTGTGGAACCTAAAGGCACGAATGGACTAATTCCACTAGACATGTGCATGTGCATCAATTACATGACTTGATTCTGGTTGGGGATCTGTGATGCGTGTCTCCCCCATCAGTGGTGTAGCCTCGTGTGAAGCAATTGGCATACTGTCAAATTAGCAACACCCTCTCCTCCAGCGCGACGCGTTGAGAGCTTGTAGATCAGCTATTTTAGGGGCGCAACCCAGCACTCTTTAGCTAGTGGAGATGCGGTGCACGACATGGATTTCTAAACAAATTTGTTCAAAAATGCTGTGTTCAAGTTCAGGAGACTTTCCGAATTCCGGCATGGCATGGAAAGGAGAGGGAGAGCATTTTGCATTTCTTTCACCATAGTAAATGTTGCATTCGTTTGTGGTCTGGAAAGGGCAGTTGTTTTACAGACGGGTAAAAGGGCAGGGGCTGAAGCCCCCTTTGATGTCTATGTGTGCACATCCCTGTCCCTAGCTGCTCCAACCTCCAACCACCACCACCTCCCCTCCAGTCCAGTCCTCCCTGGCTGCTCCACCCATGCACCAACCGCCACCACCACCCTCCCATGCATGTGTGACTGTGTGTGGATGCACATGCAGTACATACATGACACAGGAATGATGTGCGTTTGTTTTAATTTCATAAATTAGTATGTATATTGGAAGGTGTGTACTGTAAGAGATGGCCATGCACACACACACACACACACACACACACACACACACACACACACACACACACACACACACACACACACACACACACACACACACACACACACACACACACACACGTATACAACATTTTGCCATTGAAGAAGTCACTGTTCAGTACGTTGGTGGCTTCTGAGAGATGTCGGGTAACCAGATCAAATAAGAATAACAAGTTAATAAGGCTATAATAAATGCAGAATATGATACCTCCGCCACATAATGTTATGACCAACTTTTACCCAATTCCTCACGTCGTCTTTTCTACACCGTTTTGTGAAGTGTCATCATGTTTAACCCATTTTAGGCGGGAACCCCTTTTGGTGTTAGCATTATGTTATGCTTTAGCTATTGAAAAATAGCAGATCTACAAGCTCGTAGCGCGCCACCGAGTGGCGCGCTACGAGCTTGTAGGTCTGCTATTTTTGAAAAATCGAAGAACGACTGACACAGAAACATAGCTTTTTCAGAAAACTGTCAGGATTTAGAAGACATTTTTAGAATCTGATCTCAGGTCATCATGTTTAACATTTAGAAGGATTACAGCACTCGTAGAAAAGGTCCTTCAGGCACTTGTTTGCACAGGCAGCACAAAGAACAACAACGCTTCCCTGAATCCCTGCACACATAGCCTTCTTCCGCATAATACACACACACACACACACACACACGCACACACAAACCTTAAGCGTGTGTTGAGCCTCAGCCAAGGTTGTATTCCTCTGCTCTAGCAAGGCCTTTACTCCCTCCAGCCCAGAGTGAACGTCCACCACTCTGTTCGTTAGTTTACATAGCGGACCGCTGCCTTCCAGGAACTGCACACGCGCGCACACGCACACGCACACACACACACACACACACACACACACACACACACACACACAGTGTAAATGTGGACAGTCAAATCACACAATTTAACTTCACTGAAAAAGGCCTATTATTAGCTTAAAAAAAAATGAGGTTCACTTAAAGTGACAGCCTGGCAATGTGATATTTCTACATCATGAATAATGTACATGTGACGAGCATCTATAATGAATTGCATTTTTATAGCGTTTTGCTCAAAGCGCTTTACAAATGGTTCATTCATTCATGCATTGGGAGGTGAAGCGGCGGACAGTCGACGCCAGCGTCCTCACTTCCCACATTCACACATCCAATAGTGGCGAGCTCACACCGACCGACTCATTGGAGGCAATGTGGGGTTCAGTGTCTTGCCCAATAACATGACACTTCGACATGTGGACAGGAGGAGGAGCCGGGATTCGAACCGCTGACCCAGGGATCATTGGACGACCTGCTCTACCTCCTGAGCCACGGCCGCCTTAAAGGACCACTTCACCACTTTTCAACCTATCTTCATATAATAGGTCCTCACTAATAATCATGAAAAAATGGCTCAATTTTTTTCTACTCGGTCTGTGTCTCATAGGAGGGCTGTGGGCAGTTCAGAAAATGTCCTCCAGTGACATCATCGATGGGGAATCCAAGCTAATAGAAACTGCAGGCTTTCTAGTCCTGAAAAGTTGCAATGCGAAAATGGAAGCCATCGTTCTCACGATAATGAAAATCTAAACATTTTTGTAAAAAAAATCTTGTTTAAAAAAGAATCTGCCTATTGATGATGTCACTGGAGGACGGTTTCTAAACTGCCCACAGCCCTCCTATGTGACACAGACTGAGTAGAAAAAAATCGTGCCATTTTATCATGATTATTAGTGAGGACCTATTATATGAAGATAGGTTGAAAAGTGGTGAAGTGGTCCTTTAAAACAGTTCTACTGCCGCTAATTGTTTGATCCAGTGTTGCGCTGCTGCATAATACGACATTCCCGCTATTTGTTTAATGTGTTTAATTCTCTGTTTTAAAATAATTAAAAATAAACAGTGCATTTATCCGTGACCTGATGACGAGGCCGTCGCGTTATGATGACGAAACCGGAAATCAAGTCATCATCTGGGCTGCTAGGGCTTCTGGGAAATTGAGCCCAATGCAAGTGGACGGGGGGTTTGTTTGGACTACAACTTGCTCTGCACTTTGGTTTCGTTTCGCATTGTCATGGCCGCTGGTGCATCTGATCATAACAAGACGAACGACCATTTCTTACCCGATCTTCACGGATCAAACGCCCAAATACTTCAGCGTATGCTCCAAAGGTAATAAAACAATCCAGGCAGCGTAGGATATTTGACTAAAAGGCGGGTTCCGCGGGGTATGGCGTCAAACTGTTAAGAGGAATAGGAAGAATAATGCCTGTTTGTGTGTTACCTTCTCCTCTGCTCTCTGAAGGGACTGCTGGACTTGCTGTAATCGACAGCTGATGTCAGCGGGAACGTCCAGAGCGTACCTGCTCTGGACGCTGGCCATGATGCGCTGGAGCTCCGCCCTGTTTGAAGACAGAGCCTCCCTGACCTCCTGTCAACCGACACATGAGAGAGGGAGGAGTGGGAGGCACAGAAAAATTAACCCATTTTGACCTGAGATCAGATTCTAAAAATGTCTTCTAAATCCTGACAGTTTTCTGAAAATGCTATGTTTCTATGTCAGTCGTTCTTCGATTTTTCAAAAATAGCAGACCTACAAGCTCGTAGCGCGCCACTCGGTGGCGCGCTATGAGCTTGTAGATCTGCTATTTTTCAATAGCTAAAGCATAACATAATGCTAACACCAAAAGCCCAAAATGGGTTAATAACGTGACGTGACGGGGGAGAATAGGCTCAAACGTTTACCCTTCAAAAAGAGCCTTTCTAATCTAATTCTTCAATTACAGGTTCCCTGGCTTAGAGGTTCATATTATTACAGAGGTTCCCTGGCTTAGAGGTTCATATTATTACACAGGTTCCCTGGCTTAGAGGTTCATATTATTACACAGGTTCCCTGGCTTAGAGGTTCATATTATTACACAGGTTCCCTGGCTTAGAGGTTCATATTATTACACAGGTTCCCTGGCTTAGAGGTTCATATTATTACACAGGTTCCCTGGCTTAGAGGTTCATATTATTACACAGGTTCCCTGGCTTAGAGGTTCATATTATATTGGAAAAAAGGGGAATGACTGATTCACACAGAGCTTTGAATGGGAGGCTTTAGTGAAAGTAGGCTCTGCCAAAAATAGAAATATAGGAAACCAGAGATATTTTCTTCAGTAGTGCAGTGGTCCAAGAAATACGCAACTATTTTAAATTGAACAAGAGCAAATACCTCGAAGAGATTTGAGGTATTTTACTGTGTAGCCTAAATAAAATAAACTCTTTCACATTTGCTGTGAAATACTTCTTCATTTTAAAAACACTGAATTTTCCGTCCGGACTGTTGGAGGACATGAAAGACCAATTATGACCAATAATGACATAATGTAATTACAGGAGCACTGTCCGGTCAAGCAGCGTCAACGGACAAACGCTGACCTACAAACTGCCTGCATGAAGATGAACAACACCAGATATAACGTCTAAATATATATATCGGCCTGGGCTGTGGCTCAGCGGTTCATGCACCTTGGCCGGTAGTCCAAGTCTGGCAGTCTAAGTGTGCCGCGGGTTCGACTCCCGATCCCAACGGCCTTTACTGCATGTCACGCCCCCATCTCTCTCCCCATTTCCTGTCAGCCTACTGTCTGTCCCTCTATAAAAAATATAAAATAAAGGCGAAAGCCAAAAAAAAAAAAAAAAAAAGATATATATATATATATATATATCTTTTTTTTTCCCTGAAAATCCTATGTTTCTATGTCAGTGGTGCTCAACCTTTATCATGTCAGGGACCCCCAGAATTATCTGTATTTGGCCGCGGACCCCCATCTGAAAATATGTTGTTCCAAAGACCTCCCAGAAGCAAAGATTTGAGTTAAAAACATTCGCTCTGAAAGAATATATATTCAAAGATTTGCGCCACATTTGCACGATTTTTCAAAAATCTACAAGCTCGGTGCCGCGCTACGAGCTTGTAGACCTGCTATTTTTCCAATAGCTAAAGTATAACATAATGCTTAAAACATCAAAAGGGGTTCCCGTCCTGAATGGGTTAAAGACATGGCATCAATAGATGTCTTCAGTGGCGTGCACAGATAGACACTAGGGGGTGCTAGAGCTAGAGCCCCTGCCCTTTTGGCAATGTGCCCTTTTGAAAAAAAAGAAGAAAAAAACCCTTTTTTTCCTTTTGAAAAAATAGCAGACCTACAAGCTCATAGCGCGCCACTCGGTGGCGCGCTATGAGCTTGTAGATCTGCTATTTTTCAATAGCTAAAGCATAACATAATGCTAACACCAAAAGGGGTTCCCGCCCAAAATGGATTAAGGCAACCGGCCGGTTCCACGCGCTGCACAAGGTGCCCTTTTTTAACTTGAGCACCTGCCCCTCTAAATGTCTGTGCACGCCACTGGATGTCTTTGTCTACTTATAACAACACAGATGACCTTTTGATAAAATGTTTTATCGCTAGAAGCCCAATCTAAGAACATTGTTAATGTTAGACGTGATTTAGTCCCATATGGTCTGTCACTGGTCCAACCTTACTTTCATCAGAAGTCAGAATGACCATTTTGTGTATGTTCTCGAGTTGTAGTATAATTATGTACAGTAATAATGGTGACAATTAAACTATCAATCATTTATCTGGGGACCCCCTAGATCCCGCTCAAAGACCCCCCGAGTGTCCTGGCCTGGACCCATACTAGAACACAAGATCCTACCTGTTGTTGACACTGATTCACACACGGCTGCTCCACGGAGGGAAACATGTCAGCCACGCGCGTCTCCACCTCTCCTATCTCGTCCCGTACTCTCTGTCTCTCCGTCTCAGCTGTGTGCGCTGCCGTCATCACCTGCACATTCCTCTCCTTCAAGCTGTGGAGGACATTTGTTTCTTTGTCAGTGCTCCTGTCGCTCAAAAGGGCATTTTCGGGATGTTCCGCGTGACTGACGTCATCATCGTCTATAGTGTACCTACCTCCTGAAGTTCTCTTGGATCTCCTCCAGTTTCTCTGCCACGGGAGCCAGGCTGGCTACATCCGGAGGACTGGATAAGCTGAGGACGTGCTCCAGACGGTGTTCCAGGGAGGCCAGGGCCTGCTGCTCCTGCTCCAGCATCTGGGCATGGGCAAGCAGCTCGTGGGGCTCCCCCTGCGTGGCGGGGGTCGCGGCGGCGCTGGAGTCGGGCAGCTCGGCCTGGAGACTGGCTAGAGAACTGCAGCATTGCTCCATCTAAGAGAAAAAAACAAAGAACAAAAACGTTAAGCTATGTGTGAAAAGCCTCTCTCTATGACCAGGGTGAGGCCCGCTGGGCCCGGGGTCACCTGACACTACTGTTCAAGGATGGTTTCAGATGACATGCTTGTCACTCTAAGCACAGTTGCCAAGCACTTTTTTTGTCCTTCTTTCTGATAAATACGAGCAGCACTAATTGCGTAAGTATATGCCTCTGAGGGGGTGAGCTATGGACCCTAAACCATGGTTTAGGGTCAGGCTCAGGTTTAGGGTTAGGGGCAGAGAGAAGAGGTTGGATATGCCTAATGCAAGATAGTAGATGTTACACAATATGTATTCATTCAACCATCCATTCATCTAACCACATGAACCCTAGCACCCCTAAGGTGTTTCTTTCTGGGCGAGTCATAACAGGTGAACATTCGACACAGTAGATTTGCCATTTTCGACGAGGAAAGAAAATCTAGACTCGAACATAAATGGGTAACTTCGCTTGAGGCGACCCACTGGTCAACATCATGATCTGAATAGCAATACTGATGTAGTAATGATTGATGCTGTTCCAATTCCAAACAAGAATGTTTACGTGACCCGTGTTAATGACTACAGTTCAGTCAGATAACTCACAAATAGATTGAGACTAATAACATTCTAAATGCAAGTGTGAATATTATATTTGATCTTGGCGTTCAGGCTCTGCTCTATACATTACTCCCTGCTCAGCACATTAGCAGACAACCATTTAAGAGCAGGTGGATATACATCTACTGTAGTGTATAACAAACTCCCCCCAGGGCAAACAGAAAGGCTTAGGGGAACAGCCTTAGCCTATGGTGCTGGGGGGGGGGGGGGGGAGCAGACAAAGCACAGACATACATTACAACATCAGTGACAACACTGACAATACAACAGGAGGAAGTACAATGAATAATGAATCAGGTGAGCTTAAGTAGAGCTTGACAGTACATATCCCACCCACACATGCGTGTTAACCTCCACTGCATTTAACTATTTTATTTTTCGATTCCCGCTGGGGGCGTGTTCTCTCCTCCGCGTCATCAGTACCCATACCCGAGGCGGGGTTGGCAAAAGGGCCTTTCTGTGTGGAGTTTGCATGTTCTCCCCATGTCCCCTAGGGTAGGTACCCTCACAAAAAATGCAGTAATCCTCCCTGGCCAGCCGGGGCGCCTGATGGGAGGGGAAAGGAACTGGTCGGAATAACGTGTTCCTTCCACACGCTACTGTACGTCCGGCCGGGGAAACTCCCCCCTGTCAGGTGAAAAGAAGCGGCTTGGACTCCTCATGAATAGAATCCGCCCCCAGGTTGGCAGAGGAAGCGTAGCACCCAGGATTACATTAGATAATTGACTGGGTGAAAAAATGGGTTGCAAAATCGTGGGATAACATTTTTGAAAAAACAAAACATAAGAGATTGCAGATACGCACTTACGCAGTGTGACCCCTGGAGTGAGTAGTATGGACACTTAATTGTTAATTGTGACTCACGCTGGTGGCGATGTCCTTCCATTCCTCTCCTCTCTGTACAGAGTGGGCGAGCAGGAGACCGATGCCACGTCGCAGCGACGCCCAGCGCCTCCAGAGGGCGCCCAGCTCGCCGTCCTTGCCTACTTCACAGCCCTGAACGGGACAGCCGGTCCCCAGTTTCTCCAACATCTGAGTGAGGCCACGGAGCTCCGTCATCAGGGACTGCAAACCGCAATGGAGAAAACAGTCGTATAGGTACAGGCCGGTGTTGATTTCGTCGACTAAAACTAAGACGAAAAATGTTCGTCGACTACCTTTTTCCACTGACGAAAACTAAATGGAAACTAAATGAAAACAAAAAATACTGACAATTTCGTCAACAAATAAAAACTAGACTAAAATGTTTGGAAGGGACTAGTGGACAAGAGATCCAGTACAAGTCATTTTACACTTGGTTGCATGGTGAAAATAGCAGATCTACAAGCTCACAACACGTCGCACTGCAACGCGTTGTGGGCTTGTAGATCGGCTATTTTCAGCAAAAATTACGACGGCATCAAGGCCTGCCAAAATACATTTTAGTTGACTAAATCAACTGTAGTCGACTAAAACTAGACGAACACTAAAACATTCCAGGTGACTAAAATCTGACTAGAACTAAATGAAAACTATTCAAGAGACTATGACTTAAACTAAAATCAAAATCTGCTGCCAAAAACAACCCACTTTATGTGGGTTTATGCCTCAGTGAAACAGTTTAGTACATTATTTTTAGACTTTTTTTTATGACTCTACAAATATGTCACAGTGCAGATTTAAAGAGCAGTAAGATCTTAATTAATTTAGGAGAGTGTAGAAATGGAACCACATGGACCAGTCCATTACGGGCCGGGCCCTATAAGGAAATAAATAATACTATAAAGGATTTTACCGTGTAGAATAATTCAGATACCCTGATATGACTTTGTTGCATTCTTGTGGTAAACATCTGGGCGCGTGCTGCAATCACCCTGAGCAAGTTCAAACAGAAAGCTATCCTATGACTGCTTGAGCAATCTGATAAGTACAGGCTGCGGGTTCAGTACAGTATAATGCATATTATCCACACATTCAAGTGAATCTCCACTGAATGTGTTATGGTACCTTAGCTCGGTTTTGTTGCTCCAAACATTCCTGATATGAGGTCACATGGTCTGTGCCACTTTCTGCCAGCTTGGCTTCACATCTGGAAATAAGCCGTCGTATGTCTTGGTGTGACTCCCTGTGGCTGCAAGTCCTGGCAGCACACCTACATGGACATATGTACGTAAGATAATAAACAGTTGATACCGATAAATGTAGAAACTAGGCATCATTTGAATTGAATGGAACATGACTATTGAATATTGCAGTGGTTCCCAAACATTTTCATGTCAAGGACCCCCAAATTGACACCAATCAGCCCGCGGACCCCCATTTGAAGAGATAATGGCTCTAGCAGTGATTTTCAACCATTTTCATTTCAAGGGACCCCGCGGTTTGACCTGAATTAGGCTACGATCCCCTATTTAATGGCAGTTCTATCTCTGGGACCCAATGTAAATCACTGTTAATTTAACTCTGACAGTGTACAAATGGAACCAAATGGACCCATTAGGGTCCATTTGGTTCCATTTGTACACTGTCAGAGTTACAGACCCATAAGGGTCCATTTAGTTCCTAACTATCATTTAACTGGGGACCCCCTGGAACTCCCTCAAGGAACCCTGGGGGTCCCCGGACCCCACTTTTGGAACCACTGGAATATGGGACATTGATATCGAAAATGGCCTGATAACTGCATTTTACCAGTACATTTTCAAGCACATTTTTTAAAATGTGTCACCGTTGTGTCACCAAAAATAAAACCTTTCCTGGGAGTTGAACAAGAACGTAAACTGTGTGACAAACTATTGTAAATCTCAGATCAAACAGGTGAGTTATCATTTCTCTGCTGTGCCTCATTCCCATAAACTCTAGTGTATTAACCCATTATAGAAGAATATTATCAACCTACACAAAACCAGCACAAAAGCTTCCACTGTAATTATGATTGATGTGGAATTTTTTGCCAAGAGGTAGTCATTCTCGAAGGTTATGTTACAACAAGATATCGGATTATGGATTAAAATGCAGCACTTAATTCAGACTTTTGTGCCCCAGGGTATTTATATAATAGAAACTTCTAGAATCTAGATGGCAAGATGCAAAGGTCAAGACTTGCCCTGAGAAACACAATTCACCCTGAACAACCTTTTCCAAACAGGCGTGAAGAGGAAAAGCACATGCTTATTGTTGATGTGCATTTCAGTTCATTGTCAATGGTTATCATAGTCTAGAAACTAAAATGTGTAAGATGCAATCCATATTATGGGCGGGAACCCCTTTTGGTGTTAGCATTATGTTATGCTTTAGCTATTGAAATTCTTTTCAAAAATAGCAGACCTACAAGCTCGTAGCGTGCCACTCGGTGGCGCGCTATGAGCTTGTAGATCTGCTATTTTTGAAAAATCGAACGACTGACATAGAAACATAGCTTTTTCAGAAAACTGTCAGGATGTAGAAGACATTTTTAGAATCTGATCTCAGGTCAAAATGGGTTAACACAGTAAATAGTCCTTTCTGTATTTTTCAGCCTTTTTTCTGTGTTCCTAATGCATGTTGTGTCCAAGAAACAGCCCATATACAGTCTATCATTTACGGCCTTATGAACCTGATTCATATTATTTTCTGAAGTCAGGTTCATGGTTTTGTCCTAAACAAAGCGAGCAAGCAACGTCACGGCCACTGAGGGTAGTTGCTAAGAACAGGAAGTGAGGATTATAGATTTTAGCACAATGTCAGCAGGGTTTTAGAGAAACACAGAAGATAAGAGGTCTCAGTGTGACTGCTGTGAAAGGAACACACACATTACCCAACAACAAACAGGTCATTATGCTTTAACACAGGTTTAGCAGTTCATCTCTTTTTTGTGGCTTTCGCTTTTTTTTTTTTTTTTTTAATGGAGGGACTGACAGTAGGCTGACAGGAAATGGGGAGAGAGATGGGGGGAAGACATGCAGTAAAGGCCGTCGGGATCGGGAGTCGAACCCACGGCACACTGCCAGACTGGATTGCCAGCCAAGGTGTCTGGACCACTGAGCCATGGCCCAGGCCAGCAGTTCATCTTCAAACCAACTTTCCCTAGATAGCAGCATGACGTCACTTATTTATCAACAGCAATATGACAATATATTATACATTTTCAAAACAGTAGGTGAGAAAACCACACCTACCTTTGCAGTGCCTCCAGTCTCAGCTGGGCCTGGGCTTCCAGCGTCGCTCTACCCACCAACAACTGGCTCAGGATGCCAATGTGGAGCTGCTCGGCCTGGGGTCGGGAGAGGCAGCACTGCAGGGGCACCAGTTGCACCAGATGTCTGATGTGTGCACCCAGGCTGTCTTCCAGAGACGCCAGAGCCTCTTGGGTCTGCCTCTGCTCCTCGGTACAGTCGGAGAATCCTCCCCGAGCCGACAAGAAGGTGGCTTCAGCGTTGTGGAGGAAGGCCATTGCACCTTGAGCGGCCCAGAGGTAGTCCTTCAAGGCTTCTCGAGCCTGAGACAAACTCTCCTGTATAGGGCATACATATCAGTATTTAATCACCATTAATAAATACCGGTAATACATATATTTGGCTGTGGAAATATATCACATTTGCTTGTGATGGCAAATACAATTGAAGAAAAATGAATATACTATATACTACATGTTAAAAGTTAAAAAATAATACAAATAATAAAATACATGTATTTATTGTCATGTGGTTTAGCTTACCATCCGTGTATGGGATGCCTGCGTGGTTGCATCTCTGAGGCTGTACAGTTCCACGTTTTTCCCCAGTTGAATTTTTTCTTTCCTTCCCAAAGCTTCCAGTACTCGCATCCCAGACTCTAGGTTCCTCCAGATGACCCAACACCTACGCAGGGCAACATCTATGGCCTTTTCATCCGGACACACCGTCTCGGCTGCCTCCAACTCCTGCCTCGTCCTCTGGAAAATGTCCATCAAGGCACGCAGCTCAGTGTGGAAGTGGAGCCCTTGGATAAGCTTGCTCTCCACATTTCTGATATCGGCGGTGATGGCGTGCTCCCAAGAAACCAATGTCTCGACGGTGCTGCTGATCCTGTGCCTCTCTGAATGAAGCTGGGAAGGGTACAGGTCCGGAGCGATGGCTTCCAACTGGTCAGCCGCTTCTTGACACTGGGTCTTCACCAGAGGAAGTTCGACCAAGAGCATCTGGCACAATCTGAACCTCTCACCCAGGCTTACGGACTTGTCTTTGGCATGCTGGAGTCGCTTCTGTGCGATGTCCCTGGATGTCTCCATTTGTTTCTGGAGGTGCACATACTTGTCTTGCTCCAACGTTTGGCTGTAAAGCGCCTTGCACCTCTCTTGCAGGTCCTCGATGGTGCATAACAGAGAGCTTCGCTTGGCCTCCTCGCAGTGCAGAAGTGATTGGACTTGACACTGATGCTCCATTAGCGTGTGTTTCAAAAGCATAGTAGATGAGAGTGTCTCCTTTGTCAAAGGGAACGTCTGGTGACTTAAGTCAGTAGATATCTGTTTCAAGCTGGCCCGGACGGCGGCTAACTCTTCATCTGAAGAGGTCCGCTCGTGAATTAGCTCCTCCAATTCCCAGCTGGTTGCTCGCTCATGAGCTGCCATTCCATCCAGCTCTGTCCAGAGACCCGAGACTCTGTTTATCAGGTAATGACTTTCTGCCGGATTCAAAGTTATCGCTAGTTCCTTACTGATCTCTGCCAGATCTTCCACCAGATTCAGCTGGTATTCTGTCTCTTCTGTGGCCAATTTGTGCATTCCGAGTCTGCTTTCCAACTCTTTGACGTCGGCTTTTGACGCCTTCTCTATGTGGACACAGGGGTCTCTTTTGACATGCACTTCTGCTAGCCAGGCCTCCGTGCTAGCCAGTTGGCTTAGTAGCGTCTCTCTCTGCTCCAGGTCTTTCTCCATGTCCTCCAGAGCATGAACGGAGCTTTGAGCAGTGGTTGCATGCAGTTCCTCAACCATCTTCAGAGAGGTGCAGACTTGGTGGATTTCCTCCTGGTCCATATCAGAGGTCATCATGGCCTTTATTTCTTCTACTTCCGATTGCATCTTGGACCGCCTGGACAAAATATCAGACTGAAATTTCCTCATCTCGGCAATTTGGATGCAAGCCTCTTCGGGAAAAAGCGCTAATGTTTTCCCAAATGTGATGTGGTTCTCCGCCTGCTTGGCCCACATGACCAACTCATTTAATTGCTTGGTGATGTTAGCTAGTGAAGGGATGGCAATGCTTAACTGTAAATAAGTGTGCACCTGGTTCATGATGAATTCCAGCAAGGGCCTCATGCGGTTAAGAACACGCTCTATCACCTCTTTCTCCTTGCGACCAAGTGCAAAGTGCTCCAGGGCGTTGAGTTGGGACTGTAAGTGTAGGAAGCGGCGTTGATGTGCTTTCAGGTCCGTGGTGACTCTAATGCGATGGGGTATCTTAGTGGACTGGAGCAAAGACGGAATGCCGTTGAGCGCGGCCTCAAGCTCCTCCGCCTCCTTCAAGAGGAGGGAGGACTGGGAGGCGGCCACGGTGGCGTGCCTCAGGGCTCGCTTGGCGTTCCCCTCTAAGAGTCTCCATTCCTCCTGCACGTCCCCGAGCTGGGCGATGAGAGCGCCCGAACTTTCGGCGTCCGTCAAGTGGGCCGACAGCCGGCTGCATGAGCGGAGCAGCTCCGCCATCAGGCCCTTCTTCTGCTCCATGGTCAGCAGGAGGACATGGAGCCTTCCAGCTTGCAGGGCGCTGCTTCCCAAAGCATCTCTGTCGATAAGCAGAAAAAACAGCAACAATTTTAGTCATCAAATGATGATTTTTCTAATATGCTATTTTCAGCTTCACAAACATTTAAGTTTGTCTTTGTTCATCATTATCATAATACAATGAAAAGTTATGTTTCTGACTACTGGGTGACAATAACATTTAGCAATGTCATTGTCTAATATGGATTAAGTCCAATAACATGTATCATTTTGTTCTTAAAGCAGCACTATGTAACTTTAACAAATATATAGCATATTATGTCCCACAAAAATATAAAAGGTACATGACATGGATTTGATTTGACATCCCAACCAGCTCAATTAAGTATAATCAGGCTTTACTGGAGATGGGTCATACGGCATCTTATTTATACAGGGGCAATTCTCTTAATGCTGCCTTCGAGTACAGCATGGAGACGAGGTCATTTGCGTTTTTTTAAAAGGGCAGGGGCTCGATCTCCTTTACATGTCTATGTCGATTGTCTATGTGTGCACATGCCTGCTCCATAGAGTATATATATAATAGAGACTGAACTGGCGCGAAGCTCCGCCCCCCCAGCTATTCATGTCAGTGGAAGTTGCTCAGTGGCGTTTTGAAGCACCCGGAAGACTGCCGGAAGTACCGTCTCAGAACGTCTACTTCCGCATTTGACCACCAAATTTTGGTGGTCAAATGCGGAAGTGCAACCGAGCGCTCAATGTTAAAGCCCAGCTGCACGGGGTTTCCCGGTCATGAATCCACGGGTCCGCCTGTAGTCCCTCCTCCTACCACTAGGGAGGAGAGCTTCAACGTTGGAAAGTCTGCCTGCCCCCTTGGCCTGCTCATGCTGCTTTAAATAGATTTTTTTACCATCTCTGTCTGTATGGATTGAATGTATCACTCAGAATAACTGAATAATAATAAAAAGGGGTGCTAATATATTAAAGTCTAACTCATGTTCATTAGGTGATGTAAAACAAACGGTGCAAACACAAACATTAAACAGCATTAGCAATAAAGAGACAATATGACGTAAATGGCACATTATGACGTACATTTTCCCTTCATTGTCAATGGCGTTTACAAAATAAACATTGAACTACAGACAAACATTAAACCTGTGTATAGGACGGGCTAGCGCCCCTCAAAAAAGATCAACATAATTAATCGATTAGGAAATTAAATCTTTGGGTTGCAGGCTTGCAGCCCTATTGTAAACACTGAAACCAGAAACCCTTGTAAACTGGTTAACCAATGATTAACGATACACTTCTACAGGTTTACTCACAGGTTCAGCTTCTCCATCTCACCAGCCAGGACATCCAGGAGGACTCGTATGGCTTTCATGTGCTTGTGATAGTGTGTGACCTGGTCCTGCTGAGCGGCCTTGACCTGCACCGTGGCGGAGGCGTCCAGCAGGGCGGCGCTCCACTGCCCCTCCATGTTCCTAAGCACCGCGGGGTCATGAAGCCTGGCGCTCTCCAGCTTCATGGCAGCTACTTGCTCCAGCACACAGCGTCTGTGCTCCTGAAAGGGATTGTGACATTATTATTTTTTTGTAATTTTAGGTTTTCGGAGCTCAAGTTTTCTCGGCCCCACCTCTCTCCCTGTGTTTTAGAAGATGGCCGCAGAAAGGCCCTTATTGCACCCAAAAAAACAGAACCTTTAACATTCAGTAGATTTTCTGTGGTTTGAGGTTTTCTGGCTCAAACAAGTGCTCTGATTGTCCTGCTGACTGTGATGTCACAGCCTGCCATATATGACAATGGGATTTGCCAGCAGAAGTCACTGTTTTCACTGTTTTGCCTGTTTTCATTGCGGATCAAAAAGGCTTCACAGACACAGAAAAAATCCCAGAACACAGAAAATCCACTGAATGTTCAAAGTTCAGGTTGTTTGGGTGTAATTGGGGTCATAGAACCTAAAAGAAAAACAAAGAATAAACATTAATGAAAATGAATGTCATGAAACCTTTAAAGCAACCATCAGACAACCTAAGATTAGGATCATTCTGTCTGTTGAAATGTAATACATAATACTGCACATAACTCTTCAACAGTGCAGGTATTTTGTTTAGCTAATTTTTATCCCAAAAGTCAAACAGCACAAAGTGGTAGGATTAGCAATGCAGATAATTTACACACATATATTTTGGCATGCCCGATACAGAACTCCATATATAGAAATGGGAAAAAGGGACGCAGAGAGACAGATACAGAAATCTCCATATATGGGCATATAAGGGACACAAGTAAAGGAAAGGAAAATGCACGTCCTTGTTTTTATACGGTGCTGGACCCAAAAAAGTGATTTTCTTCATATAAGGGACACGGGTACTACGGGTATTGCATAGCCGGGTGGGACATGGATCTCCAACTTCCATTGTTAACGACTCGGTGCTCTAGAGCAGGGGTTCTCAACGTTTTTGGCCGGGGACCCCCAGAAATGTTGCAATGTCTCGGGACCCCCGCCCCGCCCCCTCCCGACCCCCAAGATAAATTGACTGCTACAATAACCTTAAACCATTTTGGGCGGGAACCCCTTTTGGTGTTTTAAGCATTGTTATAATTTAGCTATTGAAAAATAGCAGATCTACAAGCTCATAGCGCGCCACCGAGTGGCGCGCTACGAGCTTGTAGATCTGCTATTTTTGAAAAATCGTGAAAATAAAATTTAAAAAAAAATCTTTTTTTTTTTTTTTTAAATAATTTGGCGACCCCCTGAGGGGTCGCGACCCACGGGTTGAGAACCCCTGCTCTAGAGCCGGGCCGGCACCGGTCTAGTAACAATAATTAAAACCAAAATGTAGGAAACCAAAAATAAAGAGACCATACAAATGTGTCCGCGAGGTGCCTAATGTATACCCACTGTCACTTCGTACCACTTTGCTAGTTTGTACATCTGCTAATTTCTTTTTTTCCTTTTTATAATTTTTTTATCCCACGATTTTGTAACCCATTTTTCACCCCTGTGTCAATTATCTAATGTGATCCTGGGCTCTACACACCCTCCGCCAACCTAGTCCCCATATATGTGGGGGACATGGGGAGAGCAACGGACTTGAACTCATGCTTCCTTTTTACATTTTTGAAAGAACCTGAAAGTGTGAGAACTGCCGGAGGCCTTATGGAATGGGCCTCAGGTCTCACAGGGACATGTCACCGCTGGAAGAAACTGCAGTCACTCAATGTTCATAGTATTTGTAGTAGATAACAGGAGCACAGTTTGAAATGTTCACCCTCTGGCCAGAAACATAATGGAGTCTGTGTGTTTCACTATAGACGAATCCAGAAACGGGTCTCATGGTCGCAGCTTACGTATTTCCTGTAGGCGGAGCCGACGTAGCTGCGGGGTAAACCCGCACATACTTTAAATGCTTAGTATGAGGTATAAAATACAGCAGCCTTGTGTTCATAAAACAGAAAGATTGGGTATTGGGTAAGACTGACATTATGTATCTTTCAGGACCTTTCACTGCTTCGTCTCAACCATTACTCAATGGCTCTGGTCTCAGCCACCGCGGTGGATATTTTGACATTCCGTTTTTTGTTTTTTTTTATGTTGCCACTACTGCTACTGTTGGAGCAGCCATAAACTACACAGGTTCATCTCGATGTTCTGGGCATCTTTGTAATGTTAGTGTTAGTAAAAAGCAGGTAAAAGAGTAACATTTGAGGCAGACTAACATCAGTCACTCTACAGTTCACTATAGTAGAAGAGGTGCGCCTGGTGAGGGTTTAAACCCCGCTGCTACGTCGAGTCCGCCTACAGGAAATACGTAAACTGCGACCATGAGACCCGTTTCTGGATTCGTCAATTCAGTATTTAAGTCCGACGTCATTTTGTAGTGCTACGTTACGTCCGGGTCCAAGTGGCACCAGCTCCGTCCGCATCTCATTCTAAATAGAATATCTAAACGCGTGAATCTTTTTACAATTACGTTATTTTTCAGAAAGGAAGCCATTGAGGGTTAAAATGGGTCTTAACGCTCCCAACTCGAGTAGAATTATTAATGTTTTGTACAAGTTTCCATGACAAAAAAAAATATGATGTGGAGACAATAAAGACTATTATTATCATTATTATTGAAGGTGGTAGTCCATTTGCTCAGTAAAATATTTCGGGGGCATATTTAGAATGTTTGCAGGCTTGAGTATGTTGAATCTAGTTTGCATTAATGAGGATTTAGTTGACACAATGAAATAAAATGGCGATATTATTCCGTGTGGGGCAGACGGCCTGTCACAGCCAGATTTGGGAGAGCAGCGCAGCTTTGTTGTTGCGAGGAAAGCGGTAAAATTAGACTTTCGTGGTTGTTTTCGTCTCAGATTTAGTCCGACGGAGCGTCACAGTATAACTCTATGGGGACACAAAAGCGTATATGGGGACACAAAAGTAGGACCCGGAAGTATCTCACGTGCTCGCGCTCACGTCACAGCTAAAATACTGAATAGGGTTTGACTGGATTGCTGAATTCCTACAATGCCCATAATGCTTTAGTGCACTTCCCCTCCTTGTGGAGGTGTGACTTTGTAGTCCAGGAAGGAAGTGAGACCACATTTTCATGACAGGTTTTTGGTCATGAACATGGCATCATTACTAAAATATATTAAAAAAATATATATATTAGATACATAAAAACCCCAGGAAAGTGTTTATTGTGTCCTAAACATCATTAAAATAAGCTCTGGTTGCAAAAGGGGAGAAGTGACCCTTTCAGTGGCCAATGCTCACCTCTGCCTCCTCCAGTTGTGTGGTCATCGCAGTGACACTGAGCTGGGCCGGCTGATAGCGACACCTCATCACCCTCATCACAGCCCTCTCCAGCTGAATCTCTGCTTCTCTAGGAGAGCACTCCAGGTGCCAAGTTCCATCCATGTGCTCTGCCCTCTGTAAAATAATATGCAACAATAATAATATGGAAATAAATAGCACAATAATAAAAAAGGGGGAAGAAAGCAGTATCTCTCATTAGGGTTGTCCACGATCCGATCCACGTGATCGGAAATCGGGGGCCGATCACGTCATTTTCAAATGATCGGAATTGGATCGGGAGCAAAAAAACATGATCGGCACATCCCTAGTATCAATATCTATATCATGATATAATTACTAATTAGACTGGATATTGTCTGTGATTTTGGATATTGTACTATTGTGATATGGCATATGTGTTCAATACAAATGTAAATATCAGATCGGGAAAAATCGGTATCGGCAGATACTAAAAATCAAATGATTAGAATCGGATCGGGAGCGAAATGACCCTATCGGGATCCCTATCCCTTATCATTGTGTATCCCTTATCCCTTGCATTCACATGCACGCATGCACGCATGTACGCACGTCGCACGCATGTACGCAAACATATGATATAAGTTTGTGTGCAGTCAAGTTATGCTTTGCTGGTAGTCTGTGTATTTATACACAGTACAGTAAGTATACAGGGTCTGGTAATGACCCTATACCCCAACAGGAAATGCTCCTTCCTCTGCCTGTCAGTGGCATCTTGGGACCACAGCATCACCAGGGCAACAGTACATTTAATTACCCAAGTCTTATCTATTCACTAATGATCCATGCAGTTATAATGGGGATTTCAATCCATTTATGGAAACAAATACAAACTAAGGAACTGTGAGTGTTTATATTTGAGAGTAAAACGTTGTCATGCATGCATGTTTCAGCAATAATATATTGTACCGACTTGAGTGCACGGCGTCAACATAGTGACTGAAATACTATATGATACAATAATTCTATTATCGAGCCTCTGTGTCTCTCTCCCTCTCTCTGGAGGTCCTCTACGAATAACTGCTGAAGCAAATAATTCAAACTTTGTGAAAAGGTGCAAAGACAACATGTTTAACATGCTCTGACACAGCCCGTGAGTCAGCGCTCGGGAAACAAACCTTCTATTAAATTCTAAGAAACCTAACCTGCTGCCTCTCTTAAAAGCCACCTGATGCAATACTCACATTTGTGATGTCGCTTGTCTCCACCAGCGCCTGTATTTCAGACAGGATGCCCAGCATGATGGAGGACTCCGTTGGTCCACCTGCGCTCCCTCCAGCCCCCGAATCGGACATCGTCCCGGCGGCCACCCTGCCCTCGGCTTCTACTCCTTCTCGGTTCTGCAGGAACGCGGATAAACGCATAGTTTCCCATGTTTTCCCATGTTTGGCACAAGATAAATAACAAGGCTTCCTGCCCCGTCCTCTCCTCGGTCTCAGTGAACGCTGCAGAGCAGACAGACTGCAGCCCGGCGACTCAGTGTAGCTATTAACACAGGAATGTGCCAGAGTAGGGAGGGAGCTGTCTGCCCTGAGGGGCGAAAGGCCCAGATCCTGACTTTGAAAAAGAAACACATTCTGCCAATTCTTCAGAATATGACTGATTTATTAGTGTGTTTGTTTAGGTTATGTGGGTACAAACTACTAACACCTGAAATATCAGGTCAACCGTCACATCAATATATAGGATTTGGGGACGTGCCAGTGCCTTTAGTGCCTTATAAAAACTTTATATGGCAAGTAGCACCCAAGGCGTGCCTTTAGAGCTGGGCGGAGGCAGACAGGGAACGTATTGTGGGAGGTGGACTCTGCACTGGCAGGTGACTGATGTGTTGTGAATGTGACGTCATGAGAAAGTATCTGTAAAAACAAACATTTACATTCTCGTATTCCGAGCTCCGTCACCAGACATTCCTGTGGCAAACATTTAACAGAAATCAATGTCGCTGCAGTTTAAAGCATTCACTAGTGTTGGTGTACATTCAGTTTTGAGATAGATTATGTTTGTATATAGAGATAATGTTTAAGATGGAATTCAGAGCTCATGTAATGTTACATGCCATGTAAAAAGCAAGTTAATGAAAGACTACTGACAATAGAGAATTCCATAGACAGAAACGGAACCCTTTTTATCTAGTGTGTGTAAAGTTTTGGGGTAAATACTTATATCATTGCAGCTCAATTTAATTTAGAACTTTGCAGATTTAATGATGGCATGTGATGATTTTCTTTTTTAAAGCATCTCAAGTTCGTTGGTCAAAATGTCAGGACATCTTTACAGCAGGCGGACGGATCCACCTACAAATGTTTCCCTCTACTCTACGCAAACTCACTTCGCCCTCAGGCAGAAGCCAGAAGGGTGAAAGGCAAATGCCTATGTAAAAGAGAAGACCAGGTGTACAGGTGTGGTTCATGCTAGTAAGGAGTCAAGGACAATAAGTTCTCTCTCGTTGCCTGTCTCCACGCATCAGTCAAGCACAAACAAGGGACTAAATTATTTTCGCTCCTATGCCACCAAAATGTGGAACGCCCTACCAACAGTCATTAAGACATGCGAATCCCTTGACTCCTTCAAAACCGCTCTCAAAGGGCACCTACGGACGGCTGCAATTCGAAACTGCCCCCCCCCCCCTTTTTTCCCTCACTGTATATGTTTCTTTTCCCTTTTTACCTCCATTATGATGAATTCCTGTTCTGTTCTTTGTCTATATAGAAGTGTCTATTTGTACGTCTCTAAATGTTTTGATGAATTGAACATGGTGGACCCTCTTGTAAACAAGTGTAATGCTTAATTGGGTCGTCCACTCACAGTTAACAGCCTTTGTATTGAGTTTGTGCTTGAAATGTACTGTAATTCTGCAAACTGTTAATAAATATTTCAATCAATCAATCAAAAAGCACACTTTTCAGTAACGCCTCTCTAAACATGTAATAAAAAACTTTTACTAAAAAAAAAAAGGTTTGTATTTTGTGCATGTATATGTTTTGTGCATTAACGTGAAAGAGAATACGGAGTGGACCTTAGAATAAAGAAGAGCAACTAAAAGATATTCTTTGAACAAAACCGAATATCTTACCTCTCCCTGTGTTCCCTCAGAGGATGCTACCTCCAGCGCTGCATGCAACTCCGACTCCCCTCCAGCTTCGTGAAACTTGAGGTTGTCCCGAGTTTCTCCTGGCGTGTGGTTGTTTGCAGCGTCTATGCATTCAGTGTTATTGTCTGCATATGCCTTGTCTTCCATTCCTCTGCCTACGATATGCATGCTCTCTGTTTGTAAGGTGTCAGTAGCCATGTCCTGTTGCGCGACAGCTACACTTGTACTGCGAGTACTCAGGAGCTGTGTTTGCAGTAAGGCATCCCCCTCGAGCATTGTTTGCCCTGGGCCATCCACAGTACACATGACTGAGCTCTCTGCCTGCTTGTCTTTTATGTGACACAAGCCAGTCATTGCTTCAGCTGTGATACCTGGACAGGTTATTGCATGTACCGATCCAGCAGGATCAGTGTCAGATGCAGCCACACAAACAGATTTGTGAATAATCAATTCATCACTGCCTGCAGGCTCGGGACTTTTGCAGAAATGGCTTTTCTCATCTGTGCATTTGTGTAGTTGGGACCCTGTAAAAATTATTTCCATTAATCGAGACTCCTTTGACTCTGGAATATTTGACTTCTGCACCGCAGAAGTCACACTGTTCGATTCACCGTCCGTTGTTATAGCGAGGGCCCTGCTCCTACTTTTATTTGACAAACTATGTGTGGATTCCTTCTCAGAGCGCTCTCTGCAGCTCTCACCGTGTTTAACATCTTGTGGCTGACACTGAGGCGCATCCAACACTATTGTTTTGGAGTCATCGTCGCTGCATTTGTCTCCCTGATAGGAATGGGTAGCTACATTTGTTCTGGTCTCAAACTCTGACATGTCTGTGAGCTCAACATCTGCAGAGACAGGTACACAGGCAGGCTGAGCGTTCAGCACCGGCTCCACGCCACTGTCAACATCTGCAGAGACAGGTACACAGGCAGGCTGAGCGTTCAGCACCGGCTCCACGCCACAGTCAACATCTGCAGAGACAGGTACACAGGCAGGCTGAGCGTTCAGCACCGGCTCCACGCCACAGTCAACATCTGCAGAGACAGGTACACAGGCAGGCTGAGCTTTCGGCACCGGCTCCACGCCACAGTCAACATCTGCAGAGTCAGGTACACAGGCAGGCTGAGCTTTCGGCACCGGCTCCACGCCAATGTCAGCCTCTTGGTTCACCACACAGGATGTGACATCAGCACTTTCACAGAGAGCATCGGAGGCGCTTTTCTGCAATTTCTTTGTGCGTTTCTTCCCCAGACAGTTGACGAGGAACTCTCGGTGTGAGATCACCCACTGCACGGCTTGTTGAAGCTGCAGTCCCTTGTCAAGATCTGCCTGTGATGGAGAACACATGCAGGGTCACCATAGAAAATGCTAAAACTGAAAGTTCACAGTTGACGTTGTGACATTTAACTTTCAGTTTCTGCATAACATTCATAGATCATGTTAAATCATTATGAACAAGAGCATCCTTATACTGGGGCAAACATTCAGCAATAATACAAGCTAACCTTAACCCTAAATCTGAAGTCCTTAAAATAGATGGATGAACAAATGGATGGCTGGGTGGGTGAGTCTCACCTGTGTGGGCTTCGATGTGCTGGATTTCACCCTTTGGTTCCATTGTTCCAGCTGGCTGATAGCTTCTCTAACTCCGTTGCCTACGTGCTCGGCAGTCTCCTGCTTCTTCTGAAGAATGCAGGACAGGATGCTGGGCATGGACACCAGGTGAGACAGGATGGAACAGTGGTATAGCGGGGAGAGACCAGGACACCAGGTGAGACAGGATGGAACGGTGGTATAGTGGGGTGAGACAGGATGGAACGGTGGTATAGCGGGGAGAGACAGGATGGAACAGTGGTATATCGGGGAGAGACCAGGACACCAGGTGAGACAGGATGGAACGGTGGTATAGTGGGGAACGGTATAGTGGGGAACGGTGGTATAGTGGGGAACGGTATAGTGGGGAACGGTGGTATAGTGGGAAAAGACAATTTGAAAACAATTGCATCCAACAAACAACAAGGCCTTTTCTATGCAGCTATTGTTACGGGGATGAACATCAGGGTTCCCACACATTTTTACCCAATGAATTTACGTATTTCGTGTAACGTTATACATGTTTTGGAAAATGTGTTTTTTATTAACAAAATCAATAGCCAAACACAATGCATAGACAACTATTTTTCCAGGACCCTTGATACATTTCAAACCTTTTCCAGGACAGGAAAAAAAATCTAATTTAAAAATATTTCCAGGTATTTCACGACCGTGGGAACACTGACACATGTATATATGTGACCAAATTTGACTGAGGGACTGCCATTGGATTTTTTTGAATTTTCGTTTTTTCATGTCATATGAAAGCAGGGAATCATTGGTTGTTCAGTTTGACCCGACCAGTTTTGGAGATATGGCTTATAGAGTAATGTCTTGCAGAAAACAGCGAGTTGAGAAAACAGGCTTGAAAGGTTCACTTCTGTGGTCTCTAACATTACACCTAGCTACGTTTAAGCATTTATTTCATATTTACATTTCGATTTCAGCTCTGACACTTATTTCAGACATGCTCTAGTATGTGAAGAGTCTGCCTGTGCTATTAACTCATTTTGGGGAAAAAAAGTTTTTCTCCTCTGGTGAAAAGCTGGAATTTGCGCGATGGCAGTCTCTCAGTCAAATCTGGTCACATATATGCTATGAAGCACAGTACTTCACTGTACCTGTCATGTTCTGCAGGAAGTGTTTCTTCTGAGACCGTCGACCCTCCTGGGGTTCGCGGGTGAGAGAGCTCCTTCAAGTTGCTGTCATAGTCCTGGGAAAGAAATGATTTTCTCCGTTTGGTATTTACTCATATATACACTGTGTATATATATATATATATATATATATATATATATATATATATGTATGTGTGTGTGTGTGTGTGTGTGTGTGTGTGTGTGTGTGTGTGTGTGTGTGTGTGCGTGCGTGCGTGCGTGCGTGTATATGACATGTACATTATGTGCACTGCAGATACTAGATGGGCAGAAACTTTATTGTCTAATGGTGCAATATATTTTTTTAATTAATTTTTATCCCACGATTTTGTAACCCATTTTTCACCCCTGTGTCAATTATCTAATGTGATCCTGGGCTCTACACACCCTCCGCCAACCTGGGGAGAGCAACGGACTTGAACTCATGCTTCCTTCATGCATGAGTGTCCAAGTCGCTCCTTTACACCTGACGGGGGAGTTTCCCTGGTTGGACGTAGCGCGTGGAAGGAACACGTTATTCCAACCAGTTCCTTTCCCCTCCATCAGGTGCCCCGGCTGGCCAGGGGGAGGCGGTTTAGAGACCAGGATTACTGCATGTTTTTTGTGAGGGTACCTACCTACCCTAGGGGACACGGGGAGAACATGCAAACTCCACAGGAATTGCAGTACTACCAACTGTGCAATATAAAGGTCTACATTTATCAAATAAATCAAAGCGAAGAGGGTCGCGCACATACACTATCTAAATCAAACTGTTTTTCATCAGTGTGTGAGGCTGGATAGCCGAAACCCCATACTGTATATCATCTTGTCGAGCCATATTGAACTAGAACGGTTTTATTTGATTTTCAGAGTGATTTTTATTTCCGACTGAGACTCTCTTCTCTTTGATTTGTTGAACAGTTTATTGTGTTAACACACCAGAGTGGTTGGAGCGGTGGTGGTACAGTACAAACAAGTTTACCTTGATCATATCCCACTGCTGTTTCAGTCTGTTGAAGTCACCAGTCATGTCATCATTTTCGGACAGTTTTGCCAAACTGTCAGCCAAGTCTTGTAGCTCCTCTTGTAAGCAGGATGTGTTATCTCTACATGGCTGGTCTCCTCCTCCTGGGGCCATGTTCTCCTGAACCCGTGCCAACCTTTCTTTAATGCTGCTCTCCAGCACCCCCTTCTGGGCCTGAAGGGCACTGACTTGCATGGAGATGGTGGCTTGGGCTTCAGCCGTTGTTGAACTTGCCAGGAGAGAGTCCTTCAGAGAAACGAGATGAAGAAAGTCCTTCTCTGCGTTTCCCATTTCTCGGAGCAAAGCCTGCAAAAGAGAGATGTAAAACTGTAGTTTTAATATCTTCTATTGGATGGGATTAACCAATTCTGGATGGGAACACCTTTTGGTGTTTTAAGCATTATGGTATACCGGTACTTTAGCTATTTTGAAAAATCGTGAAAATGTGGTGAAAAGCTTTGAATATATATTCTTTCAGAGCGAACGTTTTTAACTCAAGTCTTTGCTTCTGGGGGCTCCCTGGAACAACATATTTTCAGATGGGGGTCGGCGGCCAATTTCATATAATTTCTGGGATCCTTGACATGAAAATGTTTGAAAACCACTGACATAGAAACATATTTTTTTTCCCCGAAAACTGTCAGGATTTAGAAGACATTTGTAGAATCGTTCTCAGGTCTAAATGGGTTAAGGTCAACCACACCAATGCAACCTAAGGAGTTGCATTGGTGTGGTTGACCCTTAAAAACGGTTTTGTCCCGACCCAACCCTTTGGTTTGGTTTGGTGTTAAGACACACAGAGATAGGGAACGCACGGAGAACAGAGAGAAGTGTGGGGGCCCGGGGGAGGCCATTTTTAAATGGAGGGGACAGTGAATTTGAATTTCATTTAATTTCAAATTCAATTCAATATAAATATAGATAAATAAATGGTGTTCCATTATTGTCAAAAAAAAAACCTTCCCAAATAGTGAAGATAGCAGATCTACAAGCACACAACGTGATGCGATGAGCTTATAATAGAATATAGAGTAAAGTATTTGGAAATAAAATAATAGACAACGAAATGAGATATTAACATTGATGTAATACTGACAAAATCTGGTATACATCGTCTCAATGTAGGCCTATGTGTTTTATGTGTTGTGACAAACACCTAACCTCCAAACGCTCTACATCTCCAGCTAAGCCTTGTTGCTGTGTGTCCAATGTGGACGTCCTCTCCTGTTGCTGTGTGTCCAATGAGGACGTCCTCTCCTGTTGCTGTGTGTCCAATGTGGACGTCCTCTCCTGTTGCGGTGTGTCCAATGTGGACGTCCTCTCCTGTTGCTGTGTGTCCAATGTGGACGTCCTCTCCTGCAGAGACGTTACAACACCGTAGCAGTCCTGTAACAACCGGCCACAGCCTTCTTCTTCACAGATGCCTTGCTCAAGTGTCAAACACACGCCCTGTTGGACAACAAACCAATTAGTATACAGGCCCATACAGTAGTTACCAGGGTGAAAAAACTATATTTTGCACTTGTTTAGCACCTTTCCAGAGCTAAAGGTTACTCTAGACTCTAGAGAACTAACCAGTAAAGCACCAATAAATAATAGGTAGGTAAAGCAGTAAAGAATAATTAGGTCAGGTCAAATCCAGATAGAACGTAAAGTAAACATACAAACAAGGGTAACCTGGAGTTACGGTACATGTAAAAGTGCCCAAAGTTGAAGGGCAGAGCTTCAACTTCAGCTACCCAGTACCCAAGGTTGAAGCCCTTCAACTTTGGGCAGATCTACAAGCTCGTAGTGCGGCACCGAGTGCCACGCTACGAGCTTGTAGATCTGCTATTTTTCAGTGGGGTACATTTAATCACTGGTCCTGGGTCAATCCAAGGGCCTACCACTCCACTCTCTTGATATGTTGTTCCCCAACTCTTGGAGAGTATTTAGGCCTTTTACTGGAGGTCCCAGCCCCTAAAATGACCCCAGGAGGAAGTGTTGACCTTTACTGAATTGCTTCAGTTTGAGTTAATTTGAGCACCTAAATTCAGATTTGGGCACCGTAGCATGTGGTTTTTAAGTGGTGGGCCTCGGGTCATCCTAGGGGCTAGAACAGGGGTGCCCACACATTTATGACGTGAGATCTACTTTCAAAATTACCAGCTCAACAAGATCTACCCACTGAAAAAATAAGTGTACCATTGGCGGTTTGCTGTCAAAATATGTCCTCCCTGTATTTAACTTAAACACCCAATGCATTCTCAATGGCAATAGCACAAACTTTGGCATGCTACTAGTCCTACATACTTACCTGTACAGTTGAGCAGATGTACAGTATACCACAGACATCATTAAGTAGATGCCACATTGGCCAAATGGGACGTTTGTCAAGAGGCTGCTGCTATTATTAAGAAGGGCAGCTTAACCCCACTGCAAGAAACATGAGACTGAGGCCTCTTTTAGACGGCGACCATCTCCAGATAAAACAGCAAAGTCCAGTTGCGTTCTCATTTTGTATTGACCCTTTACACGAGAACGCAAACTTTATGAAAACGCTATAATGTCACTAGGTGGCGGTAACGGGCTGCCAAATAGACCAGTCACCCACGTACAAGAAGAAGAACCAGGTAGCCCCCCCTTCACGCAACCCTATCAGGGTTTTGAATGATGCTTCCAGACCACGATGGGGTTGTGGCCGTCGCTCGCTGCCTGCTTTCTACTAACACATCGAGGTGACAGACAGGCCGACAGGCAGCCCAGAGGCATGCAGGCAGAGCACGCCACGGGATGGTTATATATTTTATAATACATTAGGCTACATAACCGCTGCTGCCACCTACACAAGGCATTTAGTTTACCCTTTTCTTCTATACTCATTACTGTCTATGTAAGATAAGGTGAGGGGTACTTGTCACAGTGTATGTTGTTACAAAAACTCAGCAAACCTCCAATTATCAATTCCAATCACGTGAAATGACTTACATTGAGTTGTGTCTCCAGCGTAGACTGACCAGTCTTCAGTGCAGCCCAGGAGGAATCCTCCCACGTTGGGCCGTTGGTTCGCTCTGCGAGTTCCTTCCCCTGGTCGGACAGAGCAGTAATAGCCAATCCAAGGGATCTGGCCTCTTCCAGTAGTTCCTGGGCCTGACGGCTGGCCTGGCTGCGCTCCCCAAGCCCAGGCCAGGGGAACAAGGTGGGGAGCTGGGCTGTCTGCTGCCGTAGAGTTTCCATCTTATTGTGGGCCTCTCGTCTTTGAGACAGGTAAGAGGACGCCAGCTCGGGCTCAGCTTGAAATGCACTGAACCAAATTAACGAGAAACAGGTTTTGCCTTTTTAACAGGACTGTTGGAAAAGGATGTTAACACCTTGAGGGCCCGGGCCTATTTAATCCATTAATAAAATGTGCCCATCGTTTATAGCGCCCGGACCACTTTTACCGACAGACCGGATGTTGTTGTGAATGTGTGTGGTAGCAGCTAACAATAGCCACACCACTCTAGAGTCAATCGACAACAACGGGAGGTAAGAATAAATCTATCACGACTAGCGACTGGACAGCGGAGGGCCGTCAAACACAGGATATTTTTTCATAATTAGACAGGATGATTTAGATCGCGAGTTATGAATGTTTTAAGATTTTCGTTGTCGTCAGCTAAACAGGCAGGGAACATTTTCGATGACGTGTCACTGTTGTGCAACACCGAGGATTGCGCAACAAGCACCTCTAGGCTGTGGAGCGATGTGATCAGTTTTCATAGCACTAATTTGACTCGGGCAAATGACCGTGCACTTGAACTTGACGTGATCTCCGTCCGGCGCCTCCGGACGTTAACATCTGCTACTATAAACATAATACATGTTGATATTGACACTGACATGGTTGTCTGGAGATTCCTATCCGGTCATCCTTTTAAAGGACCACTTCACCACTTTTCAACCTATCGTCATATAATAGGTCCTCACTAATAATCATGATAAAATGGCACAATTTTTTTCTACTCAGTCTGTGTCTCATAGGAGGGCTGTGGGCAGTTCAGAAACCCGTCCACCAGTGACATCATCGATGGGGAATCCAAGCTAATAGAAAACGCAGGCTTTCTACTCCTGAAAAGTTGCAATGTGAAAATGGAAGCCATCGTTCCCATCGTTCCCTTCATTGTCAATGGCGTTTACAAAACAAACCGCACCTCAAAAATGTGCCATTTTATCATGATTATTAGTGAGGACCTACAGTATTATATGAAGATACAGTAGGTTGAAAAGTGGTGAAGTGGTCCTTTAACATTACCTTTTGAGGGCCTCCATATCCAGGTCTATCCGTGTCTCTGTCTGAGACAGAAGCTGCCGGGTGACGCTGACTCTCTCCTGTAGCCGCAGGCCTTCCTCAGCCAGATGTTGGAGGCTTGCTGGGCCTGCTAGGCGAGCCATGACGCCCAGGTCCTCCAGAAGGCCTTCAGCCTCCACCTCCTGACTCTCCATCTGGGCACACAGATCCTGCATTTGGAGAGAATGTTATTTAAATGGGACCTCATGGGAGGAACTGTACGTACGTACTGTACACATGAATGTGTTTGATTTGTCAAACACATTCAGCCAATCAGTCAATGTACAAAGGACATAAAGATATGATACTTTCTACACTCCTTTAGGGCTACAAGTCTTGATTTTAACAATCATTCTATTGATGAGTTTTTATTGAGAAGCACGTTTTCTTTTCATTTGTTTCATTTTTCACATTTGAAAGAATCAGTGTGATTTTATTTTTTTATAATCGTCAAAATCGATTAGTCTTAAAAAGTATTTTACACGTGTGTCATACAGAAATACTAAATAGCCAAATTACAAGCATTGCGACAGGTTGTGAGCTTATAGTTCAGCTATTTTCACTACTAATGTCTTCCTCCAAAATTGATAATATTTTAAATTAAAAGATTCATTTGTTTTGATTAACTGTTGCACCCCCCCCCTTACACTCCTTACTTGAATGTGTGAGCGAACGGTCAGGAGGTCCGAGGCACTCAGGCTGGTCAGTGAGTGGTGCATGTGCTGCAGAGTGAGGTGGCACTCAGCCATCCTGCTCAGGACCTGAGCCTTCGCCGCCGCCAGCTGCCTGTAAACATCCTCCGCTTCACAGAACAGCTCCTTCACCTCCTCCATCATCTTCTTCATCTGGCTCTCCACCACCTGGATCAGAACCACACACCAGCAGAGCAATCTGGATCAGAACCACACACCAGCAGATCGAGCAATCTGGATCAGAACCACACACGAGCAGAGCAATCTGGATCTATGGCTTTACTTTCATTGTAGAAGCTTTTTGTCCACAAGCGGAAAATGTAATCCACTTAAAATGAATGAAATTAATGCACAATAAAACATCATGTGGTGCAAGAATGAATATAATTATCGTCCACCAATCTGTCTAATCATTGATAAATTAGCAGCATTCTGTTATTCCCTGTAGCCACCAACATGAAAAAGCCTAATATGTCACAGCCACAGGCGTCACAGAAATAATGTTCAATTCAAGAAGAGCACATCAAAACCTTTTTTAGTTCAAAATCATTGACATCGTTATTACAATATTCAGGGAAAATGCTGATGTATAAGACATGTATTTACCTGTAGTTGGAGGGCGGGCTCTGTGCTTAGAAGCCATACATTTACCTGTAGTTTGAGGGGGGGCTCCGTGCTTAGAAGCCATACATTAACCTGTAGTTCGAGGTGGGGCTCCGTGCTTAGAAGCCATACATTTACCTGTAGTTCGAGGGGGGGCTCCGTGCTTAGAAGCCATACATTTACCTGTAGTTGGAGGGGGGGCTCCGTGCTTAGAAGCCATACATTTACCTGTAGTTCGAGGGGGGGCTCCGTGCTTAGAAGCCATACATTTACCTGTAGTTCAAGGGGGGGCTCTGTGCTTAAGCCATACATTTACCTGTAGTTCAAGGGGGGGTTCTGTGCTTAAGCCATACATTTACCTGTAGTTCGAGGGGGGCTCTGTGCTTAGAAGCCATACATTTACCTGTAGTTCGAGGGGGGGCTCCGTGCTTAGAAGCAGTGACTGGATCTCAGCAGCTCTGCGGTGGAATCTCTCTACACTCTCCTCTTGGGCCAGCATCTCATTCTGACAACAGAATACATTTAGTTAGAGCAGCCATTTACAACCTGTGTGAGGATATTACATGTAGGCCCCCAAATAATTGGCAAAACAAAAGTATTATTCTTTTCCTTAATTTTTTTATCCCTCAATTTTGTAACCCATTTTTTCACCCCTGTGCCAATTATCTAATGTGATCCTGGGCTCTCTACACACCCTCCACCAACCTAGTCCCCATATATGGGGGACATGGGGAGAGCAACGGACTTGAACTCATGCTTCCTTCCTGCCTGAGTGTCCAAGTTGCTCCTTTACACGTGACAGGGGGGAGTTTCCCTGGTTGGACATAGCGCGTGGAAGGAACACGTTATTCCAACCAGTTCCTTTCCCCTCCATCAGGCACCCCGGCTGGCCAGGGGGAGGCAGTTTTTAGAGACCAGGATTACTGCATGTTTTTGTGAGGGTACCTACCCTAGGGGACACGGGGAGAACATGCAAACTCCGCACAGAAAGGCCCTTTCACCAACCCCGCCTCGGGTATAGGCACTGATGACGCGGAGGAGGAAACACGCCGCCAGCACCCACAGCGCCCCGAGCGGGAATCGAACCCAGGACCTTCTAGCTGTGAGGCGACAGCACTACCAACTGTGCCACCGTGCCCCAAAAAGTATTATTCTTAATGATAAAATAACATTAATTAATATTAATGTTAAACAATTAGCAAAAATAAATGGGAACTTAAAAAGTATACTAGGTTAATTCTAATGATTCAAGCTGGAAAACAATCGATTGATAGACAATTAAAAAAATCACACCCGTGTGAATATTGTCATATTTGGCGGACATCTGACCTACTTTCTCCTTTCATTGTCAATGGCAAATATGAGACGTGTGGGGACAAGATTTCCGTCATATTTGGTGGACATTTGACCTAATTTCTCCTTTCATTGTATTTGTCAATGGCAAATATTGAGACGTGTGAGGGACAAAAGCTTTATATAGGAGGGGTTAGCGCCCCTCAAAAAGAAAAAACAATAAGTCTATTGAAAATTAACGTGACCCAAGTGGTCAGATAGCTGGACCGAGAACACTTTTGTTTTTCGAGACTTTCGAGAGTGACCTGATCCACAAAAGGTTGGGAACCGTTGAGTTAGACTAGAGGAATCCATGTGTTCTTATGAAAATGATGATGTATCACATTGGTAAAGTCCAATGGAAATGGCCCTTAGCAATCAGAGAAACAAGAATTATTGTTCAGGCGAGGTCGGACCAGGCGGCCTGCAATCCTCAGAACACATACTCATATCCATTTACCTGGAAAGTTATGACTTCCTCGTCAGTCTGAAAGGGGGGAGTCTGAGCAAATGCTTCCATCTTATTGGCAGCCCAGCTCTCCAGATCCCTCCCCAGTTGCAGTAGCCCCTCCCACAGTGCCAGGCCTCTGTGGAGATTGTCTAGATGGGAGTCTGTTCTTTCTGTGACCTGCGATAATAGAAGAATTCATACCATCCGAATTCAAAGACACACACAGGCAGGTCAATGTGGGGAAAACACTCAGTACAGGTACAGTCAACCCATTCAAACTGGGAAAGCATCTGTGGAACCACTTGTAAATGTTGGCTATTCAAAAATAGCAGATATACAAGATCATAGTGCATCATTTTGTGCGTTTTGAAAGATCTTGAGAATTTGTGCAAATCATTATTAACTAAATTATCAATTATTTAACTCAAATCTTTACTTCTGGGGATCCCTGAAACTAAATATTTTGAGATGAAGGTCCATGGCCAAATACATATAATTTTGGGGGTCCTTGACATGAAAACGCAACATACGTTTTTCAGAAGAACGTTTGATGATTTACTGTAGAAGCCATTATTTAGAATGGGCCTCAGTTTTGAAATGGGTTAAGGGTGATGTAAGATCATAATTACATCCAGCCAGCGATCCATGAGGGTATCTGCTTCCCCCTCGAACGTGACAACGGTGCATTCAGGAATCTGTTTCAGATGAAACTGCAGCTGTCTACAGATGTTACGGACATCTTCTATTCTGCCCCCGAGAACATTCAGCTCTGCCTTGGTGTCCTGGACCTGATGAATCACACAAACAATGGAGGAGAGTACACGTGTGAGTGTAAATGACTAAACTACGGGTGCAACCGTTAATCTAGCCAATCTAATCAATGTCATCAATTATATAAAAAGATTATTGATTTGTCAAAAATAGCAGATCCACAAAGCTCATGTTGTGAGCTTGTTCCTCTGCTATTTTTGGTGTAGAGCAGTGGTCCAGGGACCACCAGTGGTCCTTGAAGGGGTTCCAGGTGGTCCCCAGCTAAATGATGGAGACCACTAAATGGACCCGGTCGATTTAGTTTAATTTTACACTCTCAAGAGTTAAATTATTGTAAAACATTTGCATTACTTAATTTACAAGAAGTCTACACTAGATGGAACAACAGCATGGAATTGTGGACGACCCCAGTCAACTATACTAAGTATAGAGGTTTTAGGTGGTAAGAAGGGAAGAGATGCCTTGTCATGGAGTCTCTGCAGGTTGTCTTTGCCCATGTAGGAGGCCTGCTCGCTGATGGTTCTCTCTGCTCTCTGCAGTGTGGAGCTCAGCTCACTGCCGACCGCCTGGAATCTCTTCAGCAACTCTGCAAGGACACGACACTGATCCAACCTGTGTGGCAATCACCACCACGCACGCACGCACACAAAGCAGACCATAAACGCACAAAATATACAATGTATCACAATGTGATAAAATACAACAGACATGCATATGGTAATAAAACATCCAAGGTTGAAAAATAAATTATAATGCTGTTGATGCTATTATATAAGTATATAAGTCTACACATGTGCGCATGCACACACACACACACACACACACACACACACACACACACACACACACACACACACACACACACACACACACACACACACACACACACACACACACACACACACACACACACACACACACTAACGTGTCAATTACCTTTCTACTACCACTGTCTGGGTTTCTTCAAAGAGAGCCTCCATCTCATTCATGTGTGTGACGTCGGCAGTGCCAGCTGACTGTGACGACGCCTCCAGCAGGCTCATGAGTTCAGAACGCTGGCCGGCCAGGCGGCTCTCCAGCTCCGTCAAGGCACGCATCCTGCAAGACAACAACACTTTTCCTGTGAGTTCTCTGTCTCCCAGTGAGACAAGAGTCATCAAAGCTGCAGAAGCAGGTTTCCTGAGAACTGAATTATACTTAATTGCAGTATAGTAGTATTGTTGTTTTCGTAAAACTAAGACGGAAAATGTTCGTCGACTACCTTTTTTCACTGACAAAAACCACATAAAAACGAAATAAAAACTACGCCATGATGACTAAAACTATGACTAAATATACTGTCGATTTTGTCAACAAATAAAAACTAGACTAAAATGTTAGGAAGAGACTAGTGGACAAGAGATCCAGTATAAGTCATTTTACACTTGGTTGCATGCTGAAAATAGCAGATCTATAAGCTCACAACGCGTTGTGAGCTTATAGATCTGCTATTTTCAGCAAGTGTAAAATACATTTTAGTCGACTAAATCAACTGTAGATTTAGTCGACTAAAATCTCATATTTAGTTACTAACACTAAAACATTCCAGGTGACTAAAATGTGACTTTGTGTTTGAGAGGTTATTGCAGAGGGCTTAGATGAACAGTACATTGTACTTTTGTTATTAACTACTTAGTATATTTAACTCCCGGTGTGATTGTATAGTATGTTTATTTTTTTAAGAAGGTAAACTTTTCATAAAGACAAGAAAGAAGATAAAACACATTAATTAACTATACTATATATAGTATATAGATATTATTTATCTATTACAGTATGTAGTATTATTTATCTATAGTATAGTATTATTTATTAGGTTATATAGTATGTATCTATTATTCCATGCATCAATCATTGATCTCAGGTGTGTTACCTCTGCTGGACTGCATGGCGTGTTGGTTCTTTTAAGCCCAGCTCCCCCGTGGCTCCCTGGATCTCCCTCAGCAGCCGTAGGAAGGCAAACCTCCTCTGAACTGTACTCTTCGTCTCGTCTCCCTCTTTCTTTTCCTGGCTGCTCCTTCTTCTCCTCCGCCTGTGGTCTTTGGACCCCGCTGGGCTGTGGTCCTGGGCCCGCCGTCTTCCACCCTTACGTTCTGCCTCCTGACTCTGCACTTCCTCTCCCCTCGATTCCTTCGACTCCTCGTGCTGTTCGCCCGACTTGCACCTCTCGGGCTCCAAACCAGAACCCAGTTCCATCCCACTGTGAGAACGTGGGGTCTCTTCCCGCGCTCGGCCCTGCTCACTACAACCTAACTTAACTTCAGTCTCTCTAAGAGCGGTCTCCTTCTGGTTCAACCCCTTCGACTTGACCGTCGACCCCACACCCTGCACCTCCTGCGACCTTCCCAACACACACAACTCTTTACTCCGGTCCTCTCTGCTCCCGCTCGGCTCGGCTTTGTCCGCCTCGTCCAGTCTCTGGACCAACGACACCACCACGTCCTCGCACGTCACCGCGCTGCCGTCCATGGTCAACGTCATTCCCGTGGCCTTTAGCAAGCCGTCCACTGTGACAGCATCCTCCTCCGCAGCCGTCTGGAATCTCTGCCGGGCTGTAGCCTGCCAGGAGTGATTCACCTGGACAGCCTCTTCTCCCTGCCCGCTGCTGCTGGACTCCCTGAGAGCATGGATCTCGGCCTGGCCCTGCCTCAGGCTGACCAGGAAGCAGTCCAGCGCATGAAGAACCGACTCGACCTCCTTCAGATGCTCCCTGAGCTGACGGAGACGACGGGATCGGATGTGGACGGCGGGGCCAAGGAGCGATGGAGCTGTGGCGTCCAGCCCTCCTTTTTCCTCCTCAGCGGCTTTTCCAGACAGCTTACTCATTTCAGCCTCCAGGCTGAGATCCATTTCCTGAGGATTAAAACATTATGTACATTTGAAGGTTCAGAATTATGAATGGTTATATATGGTTATATAAGCCAACTTCTACACGCTCTGCATCCGCGAGGTGAGGTCACGTAAACATATTGATTCTTATACTGACTCAGACTGACCTTAACCACACCAAACCAATACCTAAACGTAACTATTGACTGATTGACTGACTGAGTCACAGACTGATGAAATTAATATCACTGGTCGGCCGGACGAGTGTTGGTGTTTCCCCTTTGGTCATTTCTCTTTCAAAATGATGAAGCGCAAATAGTTTACTAGCACTGTACGTACGTCATCAGTGGCTGTTTATAGCGAATCCCCTTGAATTATGTCCTCAGTGTCCTCGGATGGCCTTTACAGGGGTCATTGTAGCTCATTCCTAAATTAATTGCACAAAACGATATTCCCAAAAATATCTAAAATCTAATCTAATTAAGACCGGAATCACACGCGTGTGAAGTGAGGGGCGCTCTTTTCATCATACATCATCTCATTCTGACCAATCACAATGTGTGTCCTCACCTTCGTCTTCAATGTTTGTGTTTACACAAACACTCAAAGCTGGCCATTCATTGTCAATGGCATTCAATGTTTGTGTTTACACAATGTTTGTGCGCGCACAAACCCGCAAAGATGGACATAGGAGGGGCTAGCACCCCTCAAAAAGAAGTGAGGGGCACGTGGTAACGCATAGACTTGGCTGCCACTCTAAACAAACATTACCAGGCAACCCTAAGCAAACATTAAAAAAGCCATAGACTTGGCTGCCACATGATGTAATTCCGAAAGCCCCAGACGTTCAGTAATATATTGGAATTGGATAATGTCATCACACTCGTCTCTACTGAGTTTGGCCCTCTGTTTGCACACTGCATGGGCATGATTCTGACTCCTTCATAGAGACTCCTTCATGAAGGAGTCACTATACCTAAATTCTCATGACGACATTACATTGACATGACATTACCTTTAAGTCATTTACTGCTTTGTAGTCAGCCAAGGACAACGAGGAGATGTCCACGGCCTCTCTGCTGAAGTGGTGGAGCTGCTCTGTGATCAGCTTCATCTGACAATCTGACGCTTCCATCAGGTCAATGGTGGTGTCATAGGATGCCATTCTGCAAAGAAACACATCGAATTACTTTTAGTCCAAACCTTGTGAGAAAGGAGATCCCGCACTACACTGTATTCACTTATATAACAGTAGTTTATGAAGCTACTGAGTTACAACGTTTCGGTCTCACAAACCTGTCCGACGCACCTGTCCCTGTAAGTGTGCAAAAGGACTCTTTTCTACAATGTTATTATACTGCTAACTATGAATACAATAAACCATATTTGTCCTTTTAATAGGGAATTCCAAGGAGCTTTTGAAAAGAAAAAAAAAAGATTTTTTATTTTATTTTTTTTCCACGATTTTTCAAAAATAGCAGACCTACAAGCTCGTAGCGCGCCACTCGGTGGCGCGCTACGAGCTTGTAGATCTGCTATTTTTAAATAGCTAAATTATAACAATGCTTAAAACACCAAAAGGGGTTCCCGCCCAAAATGGTTTAAGGTTATTGTAGCAGTCAATTTATATTGGGGGTCGGGAGGGGGCGGGGCGGGGGTCCCGAGACGTTGCCAAAGCATTTTCGGGGGTCCCCGGCCAAAAACGTTGAGAACCCCTGCAGTAGAGGATAATAAGAAGGCATGATGGTGTTGTAATTAGTGATATGCAGGCACAAAACATGTTAAAGCAAGTTTGAGAGAAAACAACACAACGATAATATAAGAACTAATGACTTGCTTAACCTATTTAGACTTGGAATCAAATCAAATCAAATCAAACTTTATTTCTAGGAGCACATTTACAAAGACCAGAAGGTCAACCAAAGTGCTGTACTTATATGGAAAGCCATATAAGTTTATACTTGTTATTCCTTTCAGAGCATCTGCGTCCTTTTTTTTGTGAGTCGCACGAGTGTCGCGACTTGCAAGGCGAGGCATTGTGTGCTATTTTCACTATTTTAAATAGTTTTAAAAAATAATAAAAAAGGAAATGTTTTGGATATACCAGGTTTCCACCCGACAACAACAATATATCTATAGAAACATGATTTAGAAATACTGTAGCAATAATTTGGATCAATTTTTTTTTCCAAAAACGTAGGAGGCATTTCTGAGAATAATGGGCCTCAGGTTAAGAGCAATCCTCAACCATGTGGACTGCACCTGTTGTGCAGACAGATCTGTTGCCTCCTCCACTGCTGCAGGAGCGTCGTCCTGTCGCTCTCCACCCCACCCTGGTCCTCCTGCAGGTTGGCCAGTTGGGAGAGCTGGGCATACTGGAGCTCAAATTCAAACCATAGCGCCTCCGTCTCCTGTTTCAGAGTCTGTCGAGAAGAAAACACAGTATACACGCAAATAAGTCACAGACAGAGCACAGTTGCAGAGGAATATTTGAAAAATGTGAACCGTCAGTGGTATATACTGCAGGACGGTTGCTGCTGAAACTGGCCTGTAGGTTTTGGAGCTGGTTCTGAAGTGTAGAGACAGCGTCGCCTGGGTCTGGGATGCTCTCAGCGGGCTGCAGGAGCTGTGCGTTGCGTTGGAGTTGAGAGTGAAATGCTAAGCTGCTGTCTTTGTACCTGTGGTATATAAAAATGTGGTATAGAGTCACTCCCCTGTGATCTTTACCCCAAACATTATAGGTCTTAAAAAAAAATACGCAATCCAGAGGGAACAGAAGACTCTCACCTGTGATACCATGCTAATCTCACATATGGCTTTATTTTATTGGCTGTGACATGGTACAAGGTACAGGGCGAACTTGTAGGCTTATCTGATAACAGATAAGCCTACAGATGATACACACACACATCCCTCATAAAACATCATATTGCTAAACCGCACCACTGGCTTTTTAAACATGCACACAAACATTTTGTGTGCATGTACTCCAGTGATTGGTTTGACAATATGTGTGTGTAATAATACATAATTGGTGGCTCATATTCTCCTTGTAAATGCAAGGACCTGACCCAGGCCAGGTTCTTATCCAACCCCCGTCTTGTCTCGCAAGTCCCTCCTCTCTCTCTCTTGCCATATCTCGTTGCACTGATCTATTTGATCTAATAAAGCATAAAATTGCACACAAAATATTTACAAACTATTTGCTCTCCAGTTGAGAGCAAAAAATAAACTGTAAGCAGTGTGTGCCAGGTAAAAACCTACAACTGGCACTTGTTCACATCTCTAGACATACAGATATAATATATTTTATATCAGACTTCAGTGTGTTTCTTATCGCACTTACACATTGCCTTTAATAAAAATCCCATTTCAATCTACAGAATAACATTTGACAAATGCAGTTTGAAGACTAATGCAGAACAACAGTGCATACAGACTTAATGCAGAACAACAGTGCATACAGGGAGATCATATTATTGACTTAATGCAGAACAACAGTGCATACAGGGAGATCATATTATTGACTTAATGCAGAACAACAGTGCATACAGGGAGATCATATTATTGACTTAATGCAGAACAACAGTGCATACAGGGAGATCATATTATTGACTTAATGCAGAACAACAGTGCATACAGGGAGATCATATTATTGACTTAATGCAGAACAACAGTGCATACAGGGAGATCATATTATTGACTTAATGCAGAACAACAGTGCATACAGGGAGATCATATTATTGACTTAATGCAGAACAACAGTGCATACAGGGAGGTCAGAACAACAGTGCATACAGGGAGATCATATTATTGACCAGAACAACAGTGCATACAGGGAGATCATATTATTGACTTAATGCAGAACAACAGTGCATACAGGGAGATCATATTATTGACTTAATGCAGAACAACAGTGCATACAGGGAGATCATATTATTGACTTAATGCAGAACAACAGTGCATACAGGGAGGTCAGAACAACAGTGCATACAGGGAGATCATATTATTGACTTAATGCAGAACAACAGTGCATACAGGGAGGTCAGAACAACAGTGCATACAGGGAGATCATATTATTGACTTAATGCAGAACAACAGTGCATACAGGGAGATCATATTATTGACTTAATGCAGAACAACAGTGCATACAGGGAGATCATATTATTGACTTAATGCAGAACAACAGTGCATACAGGGAGATCATATTATTGACTTAATGCAGAACAACAGTGCATACAGGGAGATCATATTATTGACTTAATGCAGAACAACAGTGCATACAGGGAGGTCATATTATTGACTTAATGCAGAACAACAGTGCATACAGGGAGGTCATATTATTGACTTAATGCAGAACAACAGTGCATACAGGGAGATCATATTATTGACTTAATGCAGAACAACAGTGCATACAGGGAGATCATATTATTGACTTAATGCAGAACAACAGTGCATACAGGGAGATCATATTATTGACTTAATGCAGAACAACAGTGCATACAGGGAGGTCATATTATTGACTTAATGCAGAACAACAGTGCATACAGGGAGGTCATATTATTGACTTAATGCAGAACAACAGTGCATACAGGGAGATCATATTATTGACTTAATGCAGAACAACAGTGCATACAGGGAGGTCATATTATTGACTTAATGCAGAACAACAGTGCATACAGGGAGGTCAGAACAACAGTGCATACAGGGAGATCAGAACAACAGTGCATACAGGGAGGTCAGAACAACAGTGCATACAGGGAGGTCAGAACAACAGTGCATACAGGGAGATCAGAACAACAGTGCATACAGGGAGGTCAGAACAACAGTGCATACAGGGAGGTCAGAACAACAGTGCATACAGGGAGGTCAGAACAACAGTGCATACAGGGAGATCAGAACAACAGTGCATACAGGGAGGTCAGAACAACAGTGCATACAGGGAGGTCAGAACAACAGTGCATACAGGGAGGTCATATTATTGACCCCTTACCTTTTCAGCCCTTCCTGCTGCAACAGGCCCTCAGCTTCCTGTTGGGGAGGGACCTGGGGTGGGATGGCGGCCCGCTCCGCTGCCCGCAGGGTTTCAGCTTCCTGTTGGGGAGGGACCTGGGGTGGGATGGCGGCCCGCTCCGCTGCCCGCAGGGTTTCCTGTTGGGGAGGGACCTGGGGTGACATGGCGGCCCGCTCCGCTGCCCGCAGGGTTTCCTGTTGGGGAGGGACCTGGGGTGGGATGGCGGCCCGCTCCGCTGCCCGCAGGGTTTCCACAACATCACCCCTGACGACCGCCTGGAAACGCACAGCCAGGAGAGCAGAGCAGTGAGCCTATCCAATTACTGTGGATTAGCACTCTACAGCTGCCACGCACCAGGGCTAAGAGGCACTCTACAGCTGCCACGCACTGGGGCTAAGAGGCGCCCGGGAGCAGCCAATCGCTCTACAGCTGCCACGCACCGGGGCTAAGAGGCGCCCGGGAGCAGCCAATCGCTCTACAGCTGCCACGCACCCAGGCTAAGAGGCGCCCGGGAGCAGCCAATCGCTCTTCTGGATTTGTTTAGTAACCGCAGAGGCTTAGGGAAAGGCCAAAAGCCAGGTTAAAGGGGATGTAGTTAAGTAAATATATAAGATAGGGACGATTATAAAACATACACTGATGGATTTGGGGGGGGAAAATAATCATCTTTTCGTTCTGATTGGAATGTTGACAGACAGACAGGCAGGCAGGCAGGCAGGCAGGCAGGCAGACCTTTATTATTCCCACAAGGGGAATCCAGTTGCCATACAGTAGCACGCAAATGGTTTTAACATACAGTAAAAGCAGTGTGCAGTGCTGCTGACAGATATGAACATGAAAAGCTGTCTTGTGATCCTCTCTCCATACCTGTTGCTGAGCGTGGCTCTGTGGGATGTGCGGCACACCACTGTGGACTGTCAGTCTCTGCTGACCCTGGGTCTGCACTAGGGGCTCCTGTTCATCACCTGTCAGCCTGTGCTGATCCTGGGTCTGCAGTAGGGGCTCCTGTTCATCACCTAGGTCCTTCCCAGGGAGCAGCTTCTGATTCAGCTTGTGATGGTCCTCATCAAGTGGCGGGAAATCGTTCACTTGATGAGTGGGGATTCTGACATGGAGTGGGCAGTCTGAGGCCTGCGGCAGCCCAGGGTTTATTGAGGGTGTGTGATCTTGATCTGGGCAGGCCGGGCTTGGTTTTGGTTGATAGTCTGTTGGTTGAGGGTCGGCTTGAGTGCCACTTCTGCTCGGCGGGGTGTTCTGCTGCCCCCTGCTGGGTCAACATATGTACAGCAACAGAGGGGAGGTCCAGCAAGCCAAACCATTCAATTACACAGTCATTTTTAAAAGAATTCTAAACTTTTTTTTTGGGGGGGGGGGAATCGGATGGGCACCCCACGTCGCTATTTTTTAAAGAATACAAGGGCACACAAACTGCTAAATTAGTAACATCATTTGCTGACATTTTCCAATCTTGTGACGCAAATTCTATTAATTTAATTTCACATCTCCACATAAAATAAATTAAATAATGTAAAAAGTTCAAATGTAATGGACAGTTTTAAGGGACCATTGATTTAATATCAAGTTAACCATTCCCATCAAAGCAAAACCCATCCAAAAAGAGAATACACATTTATATGTCAAGTATATACTTATGAACACATGACTAAATAGGCAGACAATGGGAGACATTATATTTACCGGTCCGGTATAGAATATAGAATGTTTAAACTTTTACAGTCAAATGTTGAATGTGTTCATCTACTGATCTATATTTCACTCAAGTTAGTGGTACATAATAGTTAATGGTGCATGTATGGATGTAAACCCAACAGAACTATTTAGATACATATAGGTATTATAATGATTTAAGGTGTATTTTCCTTTAAAGCTCTCAATAAAACATATGAGGTATGATTATGACTGTGTGGAATCAAGAACTTTGCACACTCTATTCATCTCACCTGTCCTGCTGAAGTTGCTGTGGTAACACAGAATGACTGGTGTCATTTGACTGCAGTGTCTCCTGCCTTCCACTTGACTCCCCCAGCTGAGATACTACAGCAGCACAGGTTTCCTGGTGGCTCTCCATGATACACGCAAGGGACGAACCACCATCAGTGGAGAGACATGCCTAGAAAGGTAAAGAATTGAATGATGCGAAGCCTGCGATAGCTATAGTTCAGGCAGACAACTCGTGAGCGCGCCACACCTGTAGGCTCTGTTTCTATAGATCCCCCTGCATGGGGGTCTTAATTCATTCCCTGTAATTCCATCTGGCTTATAATTTATAACTAAAATGTTAATGTTGCAGGGAACGAATATGGACAGAGCCCTGGCGCCAAACAATGCTTCATATATCTATGCTCATTGCTCAAATATATATTCTAAATTCATTCTAAGAGTTAATTGTCTGACTAAAAAGTACATAATGTTCTTCAAACTTGAGAAACAAGCGCCAAATGTCTAGATACTGCTGCTGCTGCATGTCGTGAAAATCCACCTGCTGAATCAATCTATTCCTAGAACTAAACAAGGAAGTGTCTCCTCTTCTCGTGACGTCGTTTCATTAAAAGGTGCATCGATTCAACGGTGCATCACTGCCCTCTTGTGGTTCAAAACATACCCTACAAACCCAGCTGACTGCCTGGCACAACTACTCTTGCTTATTACTAGAGGTCTAAGAGGTGTAATACGAGAATCCCTCGTGCTAAATATCAATCAATCACAATCAATATCAACAATTAGTACATCTACAAGACTGAGTTTCTTTCATATCCATTCGTAGTCTGCACTGCAGTCATCCATCAATCAACTGATCAACACATTCTTCACCTGATGTTTTTGCACATATTCAAAGTCGACCTGGTCAGCAGTATCACCATGCAGGGTGTTAGCATGCATTTCACAGTCCTCATGAGACAGGGGCGTCTTCCCTCTTCTTCTGATCTGGGACCACAAAAGTGGCACAAAGTTGGCCATTTCTGAGCGCACATCCTGGGCATGACATCACACACAGACACAGACACTCAACTTAAGCACTGTTCAAACCCCACATTTTGGGCAAGCATGTCATTATATAGGCGAAGATTAAATTAATAATGAATAAATGAATAATTCATTCATTCATTTATTCATTTATTAATTAGGCCTAATTCATAAATTCATTCACTATACATTAATAAAGCGAACATAGGCTACTGAAAACAAACAAATTAACAAGCAAGAAAGTTTAATTGTCCAAATCTGGATTTTTTTTTTACGATGTCTAAAAAAAGTTTTTTTAAATAATGGTTTGAAGACGATCAAAGACGATGTCAAAGACATCAAAAAAAAGATTTAAAAAAACGCATTTATCCAGTGATAAGCCCAAATTAAATTATTCGTCATGACAATATACAGTAACATTTATCAAGGTGTATCTATCTATTAATCAGGTTGGCCTACTGTAAATTACAGAAATTAATTTATGCTGTAGCCTATGGCCATCCAAATGAAGCATTAAAATGCAGAATCAAATGCCGATTTGCCACTGTAGTCTTTCAAATCTTATAACCACTTAGACCCTATAAACTAGTTGACCAGGATCCTCTAGGGCAGGGGTTCTCAACGTTTTTGGCCGGGGACCCCCGGAAATGCTTTGGCAACGTCTCGGGACCCCCGCCCCGCCCCCTCCCGACCCCCAATATAAATTGACTGCTACAATAACCTTAAACCATTTTGGGCGGGAACCCCTTTTGGTGTTTTAAGCATTATGTTATAATTTAGCTTTTTTTTAGCTTTTTTTTTTTGAAAATAATTTGGGGACCCCCTAAAATAATTTGGCGACCCCCCGAGGGGTCGCGACCCACGGGTTGAGAACCCCTGCTCTAGGGCTCTATAATTGCCCACCTCTTTTTCCCCCCCCTCTACACCAAATGTCTTTGCTGAAAATAGCCAATCAACAAGCTGTCATACCTCCCACTGCTTCGTGACTGAAACAGAGAGGAGCATCAAATCCTGCAGCCGAGTCTCCGAGCAGAAGGAGCTGAAAGCCTCCGCTGCTGCCAGAAACTCCTCCAGAACAGAGCTTTTCAGAGTCCGTAACGCTCTCTGCAAGCACAGAGACCATGCAGAGACTAACACGACAGCCCAGACGTGCAAAGACATGACTGGCAGCTTTGTTAAACAATAGCTCAGACAAAATTGTTCCCTCAGGTTATACTGCAAGTCAAGCTTTGCTCAACAGCAACATGGTAGCACTATTTAATGACTTGAGACATTATATAGTGATTTGTTAAATGTTAATTACTATTATCTGGACCCTTAAAAAGTAGGGACTGCTAAGTGGGCTAAGATTAACTTAATAATATAATAACCATGTATTCATGCCAATAAACCATTAACTATAGTCCCTCACTATTAAGTGCTACTGTAGCCTAAGGCGAAGCATCAAGCATGTATAAGCAGCAAAGAGCTTGCAGTGCTAAAGGACAACTTGCAGGCAAAAACTGAGTTTGGGTACAATTCTGAAAGTTCTGACATTTGTGGGAAATACAAGAGAATGTGTTACCTGTTTTCTCTTGGCTTGCCATTCTGAGATCTCTTTGTCACCGAACAGTATGATGGCTTCCTGAATGTGCTCCTGCAGCCCATATTTGGCCTTCTCCAGGCGGTTCTTGGCCACTGCCTGGGCTTTGGAATGAACATCGCTTCGGCCCAAAGCAGGTGGTAGTGGAGGTTTTTGGTTTCCACATTCCGTCTGCAGGAGGTTCTGTTGCCGCCTTAACCTGAGTTTCTGACTGTGCATCTGTGAGTGAGAAGAGGGTTCCTTTTTGTCTCTCGTACTTTTGAATAGATTAGGACTCTCGGCTTTGTCAAGTGGTTCTTGGACATGTGTAGACTGAGGTTGACTCAAACACTTTGATGTAGCTTCTTTTCGGTTTTGATCCGGAGGAGAAGGTGCTTGAGGTTCTGTCATTTTAGCCAAATGCTGAGGCTCTTCCTGGATTCCAGCATGGGGTAAGACCTTGAGTCTGGTTTTCTGAATATTCTTGTCCTGAGTATGGCTATAGTTTAGCTGCCCCTGTTTCTGAAATGAAGACTGAGGTTGACTTGGATCCTGGATTTGGTGTTGGACAGTCCCATTTGTCTGTCGTACATCCCCCGTGGAGGTCAGACCAGCGAGCGCTACCTTGGTGTCCGGCTCTGTCGGACACGTGGTTTTACTAGGAAGCTGATTACCAGGAGCTTCACAGACACGTTGACTAAATGCTAGGGAGCTGAGCAGTTCCATAATTTCCTGGGAAAGCAAACACACGTGATGAGACAAAGTTACTTTAGATGAAGGAGATATTTTGTTGTTTGATTTAGATTGTGGGATTATTGAGTGAGTTTTAAAGAAAAAAAGGTAGAGCCCACAATGTTTCAATCCTCATAGGATCTTCCCTATGAGGATCAAAACGTTGTCTACTCAATAAAGTGATAATAAGGCTCTACCCAAATGTTCGTTTTTTGGGCCTGTAATTAGGTACGATTATTGAGTGGGTTAAAAATGTATTATCATATGGTGTACTGCGGTCGACTAATTATACAGGGCTTGACGATTGAGCGTTAATTCACCTGGGACTGAGATACTGTCTGCGAGACCCTGTCTTGTATGGTAGAGGTACTGAGGGACGGCAGGGGACACTTCTGTACATTGTCCACAAGGGCCTGAAGGTCCTGGCCCTCAGCCACCACCTGGCCCTCCAGCTGCAAGCCACGAGAAATCAGCACCTGGAGAGAAGAATGCCCATACTTTACATTGACCATTATATTAGAAAACCAATAACACTCCATCAGCCTTCGTTTCCACATCAGAGACAAACTGCATGGGCTTGCCACAGCTTAACTTACAGTAGAAGGCAATGTTCAGCAGAACACAACATTTGTGTGACTCTTTATATGTTTAGCTGTTGCCAAAATACAATTATGATTTAGGTTCAGTACAGACTATAGAGTATGGATGGATGGATTGGCCCTGCTTTGACATGATTTATTAAAACAGTGAATGCCTGACTTGAGGAATTTGTTGCTCACTTTTATTCTGGTTTGCGGTCCTGAGTGTCCTGATGGTCCTGAGGGTCCTGAGTGTCCCTGCATGCGTTTCCTCTTGTTGAGGTTGTGGTAACTCTCCAGGGCCTCAGTGCCCCAGTGGGTGAGCTGTGCTAGGTGGCCCTCCAGCATGGACGACGCCTGATGGAGCTCCTTGCATGTCTTCTCCACTTCAGTGAGCTTATGGCATATCTAGGCAGAAGGAAATGTAGGAATGTAATCACATGAACCCCAGCGTTCATATTCTGGGCATATTATGTAAATAATATGCGAACATTTTGTGAAAACAAATATTAGAGAATATTCGGTGGGAAAAAAAGATATCGACTATACAAGCTCACCACATATCACAATGCGACATGTTGTTAGCTATTTTGGTGAATAATACATACATACATTTGGTGTAGAGAGGAAAAAAGTACAGTGCCCAATGGGAACCCTGGTAAATTGTTTAAGTGGTTTAGTTCTGCCTGTCCTTGGTTCATTGTACGTCGCCACCAGAAGCTGAGCGAGAAATCATCACAATCACCATCACCACTCTCTATTGTGACTTGTAGCTGTCACGCTCTGTGTTGCTGTTCAGGGCGCTGATCCTGGAGGGAGACGGGGGCTGTCTCTGAGGCATGCATGCACTGTTGTTCCCGCTCATGGGTTTGATACCCTCCAGTCCAGGGGTGCCCAGAAGGTAGATCGTGATCTACCAGTAGATTACAAAGGCTGTGCAGGTAGGTAGATCACATGACATGTGTCTAAGGAATATTTAATTTAAATAGTGGCATGATTGATTGACACCAAATAGGGCAGCTCAAACCCAGCAATATTTTGATTTCAAGGGTGTTGTTGTGTACAAAAACATTGGTAGCATTACAAATTAATTAAAAAAGTGCATTTGTCTTATATGTAATGCCAGCTCCGGTATTCCAAAGAATACATATTTAAACTATTTTCAGCAATGGTATAATAGTTGTTTTCGGTGGGTAGATCTTGTTGGTCATTTTGAAAGTAGCTCTCAAGTCAAAATAGTGTGGGCACCCTTGCTCTAGTCTAAAGGGAGTGCAACAATACTGTGCCTTCTGACTCATGGAAAGTATCTCCCCAGACTAGACAGCCCATCCTGTTGGTTGTGACTCGTGAGAGTGATTGCGTCCTGTTTTTGCATTACAGTAGCTGCAAAAGTCATTGCAATACTGTAGATCAAAATAAGTCAACCTAGAGGTATGCATAGTTGAGCCGCATGGCTGCAGCCCAAGTATGTTTTGACATGTCCATCACCCTCTGATGGACAAATCTTGTTTTTCTTTTCCAACAGTGCATTGTGTACTGTGGTTAACTTTGTTTCTTTTTTATAATCTCTACTTCCAGTTCCTTATCATGTATTTTTATTTACCCTTTATTTATCCAGAAACTCACATGTGAGTATATCTTTTTTTTTTTTTTTGGATTTTTTTTTTTGCGGCTTACGCCTTTTATTGTTTTTTGTTTTTTTTGAAGGGACAGACAGGAAACGGGAGAGAGATGGGGGAAGACATGCAGTAAAGGCCGTGTCGGGCTCGGGAGTCGAACCCGCGGCACACTGCGACTGGATTACCAGTCGGGTGCCCAGACGGTTACGCCACCGCCTGGGCCGTGAGTATATCTTTTAAAAGGAAGACCCGGTACCAGATTCCCACTGTACAAGTGACTAGTACAGTGACACTAAAGTGAAGGAGGCTGAAATGGCTTTGCACTAGCGCTTTGCACGGCTCAACAAATAACCATGCCACCTAATCAAATGTGACAAATGTTTCTGACCGAGGCTAAGTCATTGATTATTTTTAGCTTCAAATTGACATATTGGTCGTTCAGTTTGACCCACCAGTTTTGGAGACATGGCTTATAGAGTAATGTCTTGCAGAAAACAACGAGTTGAGAAAACAGGCTTGAAAGGTTCACTTCTGTGGACTCTAACATTACACCTATAGCTATATACATGTTTAAGCATATATTTCATATTTACATTTTTATTTCACAATTTCAGCTCTGACATTTATTTCAGACATGCTCTAGTATGTGAAGAGAGTCTGCCCATGCTATTAACTCATTTTGGGGAAAAAACTGTTGCAAAACTGTTTTTCTATCCTGAACGGTTAGTCTTGCCGCCATGACTGTCTCAATCTATCAAAAAGAGTCACAAATATAACAGAGCTTGTCTACAGCAGTGGTTCCCAAAGTGGGGTCCGGGGACCCCCAGGGGTACTTGAGGGAGTTCCAGGGGGGACCCAGCTAAATGATAATTTGTAACCAAATGGACCCTTATGGGTCTGTAACTCTGAGAGTGTACAAATGGAACCAAATATTTGGTTCCATTTGTACACTCTCAGAGTTAAATTAACAGTGGTTTTACAATATAAATTGGGGTCCCAGAGATAGAAATGCCATTAAATCGGGGATCTGTGGAATAATGCGTGTGAAACTGGTGGTCCATGAAATGTTTCGGAATCACTGCTGGAGCTGTAAAAATCCTCCCTTATCGGGGTCACTGGCATATGTTTTCAAATGGGGGGGTCCGTGGACTAATAAATGTTGATTTGGGGGTCCTTGACACGAAAAAGGTTTGGGTACCACTGGTCTACAGTATGTTTGTTCTCCCATGCTCCGTTTGGATCTAACTGGCTCTGGGATACGTTTGGGTTTTGAACCTGAGATCTAACTGGCTCTGGGATACGTTTGGGTTTTGAACCTGAGATTCTAACTGGCTCTGGGATACGTTTGGGTTTTGAACCTGAGATTCTAACTGGCTCTGGGATACGTTTGGGTTTTGAACCTGAGATTCTAACTGGCTCTGGGATACGTTTGGGTTTTGAACCTGAGATTCCTCCTGGCTCTGGGATACGTTTGGGTTTTGAACCTGAGATTCTAACTGGCTCTGGGATACGTTTGGGTTTTGAACCTGAGATTCCTCCCGAGGATTTGAAAGTGAGGAATGTCAAAGACTGTAGCAGCTGTACCTCTGGGAGTCTTTCAATGTCACATGCTTTAAACTCTGGAGATGAAAGGAGACAAGACAGGTCCACATCCATCATCTTCTTCTTCAGCAACTGATAGAAAGAAAAATCTAATCAATCAATCAATCAATCAATCAATCAATCAATCAATCAATCAATCAGTCAAACAACCCAACCAACCTGTATTCTCTCCCTGCACACGTTCAGTGGGACAGAGGACACCTCCAGAGGTTCTCTCAGCAGCCTGGTGGCCTCTTGCGTCAGTGCCAGGACCGTCTGGGGACTCACAGGTTCAGAGCTGGATTCAGATGACACGTCCTGAAAAACAAGTTGCTTCTTGAAAGACCTTCATGTGAGGCTAGGCTAGGACATCTTTTTGTAGACCGCAACCCGATGCCTGATGAAGGTTCGAGTGACCGAAACGTTGTATCTTTATTAACCAATACATTTGCGTGTGTGGGACTTCCCCCTGTTTTCTACTATTCATGTGTAGACTAACCGTGGGATCCTACAGAAGATTCCCAATAGATTTATTTGCAGTGGGTTTTGGATTGATTATGGATTATTATTGATTGACTATTATTGACTATTATTGACTATTATTGACTATTATTGACTATTGATTGACTATTATTATTGATTGTTTTGGATTGACCGGGGACATAACGGGTTCTTTTTGAAACCGGCTCCCAGAGTGGCAAACTTCGGAGACACTACTTTGTCGTCTCCGTGTGTACTTCTTAGGCTCAAACAGAAACACATGATCACCAAAAGCGAGAAGCTACTGTATATACTCAGATAAAGATGAAGATAAGCTCTGTAGTAAAACAAAGGCATGTGATATTCCCATTTTTATTTTTCCAACATGATATTCTCAAATGATACCACTTATATTTTTCATTTTTGAACCATGCACACGTGGTTCAAGAATGGTGTGCCTCGGGAGCAGTGTTGTTTTTGGCAGCACATTTTGGTTTTAGTTTTAGTCGTAGTCTCTTCAATAGTTTTCCTTTAGTTTCAGTCACATTTTAGTCGCCCGGAATGTTTTAGTGTTTAGTCTAGTTTTAGTCGACTAATTATCACAAGATTTTAGTCGACTAAATCTACAGTTGATTTAGTCGACTAAATGTATTTAGGCGGGCCTTGATGCCATCGTAATGGCCGTTTTTACACTTACTGAAAATAGCCGATCTACAAGCTCTCAACGCGTCGCGCTGCGACGCGTTGTGAGCTTGTAGATCGGCTATTTTCAGCATGCAACCAAGTGTTAAATTACTTATACTGGATCTCTTGTCCACTAGTCCCTTCCTAACATTTTAGTCTAGTTTTTATTTGTTGACGAAATCGTCAATATATTTAGTCTTAGTTTTAGTCATCATAGCTTAGTTTTCATTTAGTTTCCATTTAGTTTTCGTCAGTGGAAAAAGGTAGTCGACGAAACATTTTCGTCTTAGTTTTAGTCGACGAAAACAACACTGCTCGGGAGTCACTCTGGATAAGTGTCTGCTATCAGTGGTTCCCAAAAATGTTCATGTCAAGGACCCCCAAATTGACACTAATTAGCCCACGGACCCTCATTTGAAGAGATATGCCAGGGACCCCCATAAGAGAAGGTTTTTACGGCACTAGCAGTGATTTATTTCTCAACCCGTTTCATTTCAAGGACCCCCAGTTTGACATGCATATTAATCTAGTACAGACCCCCATTTAATGGCATTTCTATCTCTGGGACCCCAATTTATATTGTAAAATCAATGTAAATTTAACTCTGAGAGTATACAAATGGAACCAAATAGACCTGTTAGGGTCCATTTTTTTGCATTTGTACACTCTCAGAGTTAACAGACCCATAAGGGTCCATTTGGTTCCAAACTATCATTTAGCTGGGGACCCCCTGGAACTCCCTCAAGGACCCCTGGGGGTCCCCAGACCCCACATTGGGAACCACTGTGCTACATGTCTAAATTATAAAATGCAGGACTCCTTATACACTGTATGGACAATGCGACCTAATTTAACGTGACACCACAACTTGCACGAAAAACAAAGTGTCTCTTTTTAACCTGTCAATTTTATAAAAGAAAACAAACCATATTAAATTAGACCCAGTAGAACAGTTGTGCACTAACCTGCAAATGGTTATCAGGAGATGGCCTGTCATTGGAGTATTGCAGGAACTGGGCCACATAGATCATTATGGACTTTTCATCTGGGCGTTTCACATCAACATCTGCGATGCAGAATGTTTGACAATACATTCATCGTTATTGGCTCAATGGTCCTGTTAGAGTCCATTTGGTTCCATTTGTACACTCTCAGAGTTACAGACCCATAAGGGTCGATTTGGTTCCAAACTATCATTTAGCTGGGGACCCCCTGGAACTCCAGGGGGGGGGTGTTCCACTTTGGGAACCACTGTATTAAACAACAATACAGAACCTGAACCCCTCTTGTCTTTGTAAATATTTCACACACTGTCTTAATTTAGACATCAAGCTCACATCAACAGGGTCTCAAGATCAAAATAATGTCTTCTTGCTCAAAGTCTAAAAGGTAGATAAATATCTGTAAGTTTGCAATGCTATACTTGGTAGTGCCATGGTACCATATCGAAATGTTGACTTCAGGAAATGTTTATGTATGATATGGCCCAATAAGCTGTGAAGACATGAATATCTTTACTATATTATGCACATGAAAGGCTTCTACATCTACAGTATGCAATTGTACTACACAGAGTGCCTAAAACACCTTCAATATAACTTTGAATACACAAATAAACCAGTAGGGAAACACTGATCATTAAACCTGGAGGAGAACATCACACCATCCATGTGTGCTGGTCTTTCTACAGTATTATCCCTATCTTGCCTTCTGTATCTAGAAGTCAGTCAGCTGTGTCTGAGGTGCCGTATTCTGCGGTACCCGCACAAGTACAAGTACTTAGCCGACCTTTCTGCGTTTTGGCAACTTTTGGGGGACATAACCGGTTCTTTTTGAAACCGGCTCCCAGAGTGGCAAACTTCGGAGACACTACTTTGTCGTCTCCGTGTGTACTTCTTACACTCAAACAGAAACACATGATCACCAAAAGCGAGAAGCTACTGTATATACTCACCCTGGGGTTCCAGCAGTCTGGGGATGTGGAGCTCCTTTTCAGCCAGACGGAAGGCCTCCTCCAGGTTGTGCTTGTTGCTTCTGGTCTGGGCCAAGGACAGGTCAACCAGGTCCGGTCTGAGAGAACACAGGATGGCCAAGAAGGCCTCCCCACTGCGCCAGCTTGACTTGAAGTCCTTCACACTGACAGAACAGCCAGCCCTATACAGAGAGAGAGAGACAGAGACAGAAATGAGTAGGAAATAATATGTAATAATGTGACATGATTTTAAGAATTTGCATGGTCATATTTCTATGTGTTTATCAGACAATGTATATACCTTTGGCATTGGTCTTTGACCCACATCAGTAAGACCTTCTTTGCCGTATGGAGGCGTGATGTCCCACCTCGTGGGGTGGGACTGTCTGGAGCAACGCGACCAAGCATGGGGCTACTAGAGACAGAGTCCACACTGGACAGAGAGTCAATGGAGGAGTGATGGGGACGGACGGACAGGGTGCTGGTCAGAACTTCAATCTAAAACACAGAAACACATATTCAGAGCACGGCTCTAGCTCATTGAGTGTGCCGTGATAGATACAGCAGTAACAAAAAGTTTTGTTTTCAAGTCAAATGGATATGCGTTGATAGAATAATGTTTTCTGGGTGCTGGTCTGCTGGATGCTTTCCAAATTAATCAGGATTTTAACCCATTCTGAACGGGAACCCTGGCTTTTGGTGTTTTAAGAATTATGTTATACTTTAGCTATTGAAAAATAGCAGATCTACAAGCTCGTAGCGCGGCACCGAGTGCCGCGCTACGAGCTTGTAGATCTGCTATTTTTGAAAAATCGTGAAAATGTGTTGCAAATCTTTGAATATATATTCTTTCAGAGCGAACGTTTTTAACTCAAATCTTTGCTTCTGGGGGGTCCCTGGAACAACATATTTTCAGATGGGGGTCGGCGGCCAATTACATATAATTTTGGGGGTCCTTAACATGAAAATGTTTGAGAACGACTGACATAGAAACATGGGTTTTTCAGAAAACTGTCAGGATTTGAAGACATTTGTAGAATCGTCCTCGCAGGTCTAAATGGGTTAAGATACTGCCAGGAATCTAAACAAAGACCAAACCTCTCGTAGGCCAACGTATACTCACGCGGCAGTGCAGAATAATGGTCCAGATGAGACCAAGGATTATGGAGGGTCGCCCGTCAACAATATCAGATATGTTGATGTTAACAAGTTTGATCTGCCAATAACAGCAAAAAAGTCAAAAACAAAAATACACCAAACATTTAAATACTGCATAGTTGCATGTTTGTTGTTGTACGGGCGGAAACGTACCGACTTGTTCCTGAGAAAATTAAGTGCTGTCTCAATGTTGCACCTCTTCTGGAAAAGACTGCGGCCCTTTTCTCTTTTCTGGGGAGAGAATTTGTGTATCAGAATTCTCCTTCAACTGTTTCATGTCAAACGTTTGACTCTCTGCTAGAACCCTGATGAATTTGTGTATCAGCATTCTCCTTCAACTGTTTCATGTCAAATGTTTGACTCTCTGCTAGAACCCTGATGAATTTGTGTATCAGCATTCTCCTTCAACTGATTCATGTCAAACGTTTGACTCTCTGCTATAACCCTGATGAATTTGTGTATCAGCATTCTCCTTCAACTGTTTCATGTCAAACGTTTGACTCTCTGCTATAACCCTGATGAATTTGTGTATCAGCATTCTCCTTCAACTGTTTCATGTCAAACGTTTGACTCTCTGCTATAACCCTGATGAATTTGTGTATCAGCATTCTCCTTCAACTGTTTCATCTCAAACGTTTGACTCTCTGCTATAACCCTGATGAATTTGTGTGTCAGCATTCTCCTTCAACTGTTTCATGTCAAACGTTTGACTCTCTGCTATAACCCTGATGAATTTGTGTGTCAGCATTCTCCTTCAACTGTTTCATGTCAAACGTTTGACTCTCTGCTATAACCCTGATGAATTTGTGTGTCAGCATTCTCCTTCAACTGTTTCATGTCAAACGTTTGACTCTCTGCTATAACCCTGATGAATTTGTGTGTCAGCATTCTCCTTCAACTGTTTCATGTCAAACGTTTGACTCTCTGCTATAACCCTGATGAATTTGTGTGTCAGCATTCTCCTTCAACTGTTTCATGTCAAACGTTTGACTCTCTGCTATAACCCTGATGAATTTGTGTGTCAGCATTCTCCTTCAACTGTTTCATGTCAAACGTTTGACTCTCTGCTATAACCCTGATGAATTTGTGTGTCAGCATTCTCCTTCAACTGTTTCATGTCAAACGTTTGACTCTCTGCTATAACCCTGATGAATTTGTGTGTCAGCATTCTCCTTCAACTGTTTCATGTCAAACGTTTGACTCTCTGCTATAACCCTGATGAATTTGTGTGTCAGCATTCTCCTTCAACTGTTTCATGTCAAACGTTTGACTCTCTGCTATAACCCTGATGAATTTGTGTATCAGCATTCTCCTTCAACTGTTTCATGTCAAACGTTTGACTCTCTGCTAGAACCCTGATGAATTTGTGTATCAGCATTCTCCTTCAACTGTTTCATGTCAAACGTTTGACTCTCTGCTAGAACCCTGATGAATTTGTGTATCAGCATTCTCCTTCAACTGTTTCATGTCAAACGTTTGACTCTCTGCTAGAACCCTGATGTCAAGTTTAAACCTAGTTAGACCATTACAATATTCTTACATCCAGTTTAATAAACCATGAGCACAGCAGGAGATCTAGCATAATCCTTTAAGAGAAATGTTTCTGGAAATGTTTTTTTTTATATATAATTTTGGAACAATAATGCTGTATAAAGACCCATACTGGTGGTCTAGGACCAGGTAGCATGCACATCCCACTGACTGTAACTGCATTACTGCTGTGCTGACCATTTTGTCCAAAGCATACCATGGTGCGTTAGATGTTTGACAAAGTCATTATATTGTATACGATTCCCAGGTGCGATACTGGTTACCTGCCTACATGAATGCACCAACTGAACTCACCATACACTGTCCACTCATCACCTCCAGGAGGTCAAGCAGCCTTGCCCCATCTTTGATGTCAGAGAACAGGTCTGACACCGCGCTGGGAGGGCATCTCTGTGACAGACACATAAAACAATCAACCTCCATTATTGGTGAAACAAAGCAATGGCACCACCTGCTGTTTCCATGGATAGTCGAACAGGTGGAGGGCTCGCAACTCGTATATAATGCTCCCATAAATTAATTTTTTTTTAAGATATTTTTTTTAAGATATTTTTTTGCGGCTTACGCCTTTTATTGGTTTTTGAAGGGACAGACAGTAGGCTGACAGGAAACGGGAGAGAGATGGGGGAAGACATGCAGTAAAGGCCGTGTCGGGCTCGGGAGTCGAACCCGCGGCACACTGCGACTGGATTACCAGTCGGGTGCCCAGACGGTTACGCCACCGCCTGGGCCATTCTTCATAAATTTAACTCCCGTACGTCACAGTTTTGGTTTTGACACCAAGGAACGGGTGTGTCAAATATTTCACAGCCGGGTCACAGCGGGTGAACAGCTGGGACAAAAGTACTACATAATCATCTATCTGTAATATGCAACATGTATGTGTGTGTACGTGTCTATGTGTGTACGTACACGTGTAATTCGAGAAGCGTTCGCCCACAGACTTCAAATTTGACAAATGTGGCGTTCCACACCACCACACGGGGTGCAGTTGCCCGGCCTTGAGTTGGTCGGATACACTGTTGTCCAGACCTGCCACAAAAGGCTCTGCCAGTGAACCTAATGAGCCTATAAGTCCCCGCACCTGTAGAATTCCCAGCCTCTGTCTCAGCCAATTGAATGCCTAGGCAACCCCACACCCGCCATGCATTTGATTGACCAGTCCATTTTTCACAGTCAGTTTGCACTCTTCAGACACAGGCAGACAGACAGAGATACAGAGATCTCCATTATATGGGCATAAAAGGGATACAGACAGATGGTTGAAACGGGTGCTATGACAACGGGTATTGCTTACTTGCATCGTTCCCAAGTAGGCCGGTGGGCGACGACAGGCACAGATCTAGTTTCATCAATGCTCAAAAGGTACGTAGAAGTACATTGGAGTGGGGGGGGGGGTCACAGAGGGTAAAAACCTTTCTGTGACCTACCACGTAGTTGATAAATAAACTGTCCACTAGTGCAGCACATGGGATGACGTCGTCTTCACAACAAACACTCGAGTGTTGGTACAAGGAGGACAAAGCCATTTATTTTCTAGACACAGAGGGAGTGTTTTCCTGCAGACGGTCGGCTGCCACTGGACTGATGTCACTTTATCACATGGGGGGCGAGAGTGCACGGAGTCGAGGGCAGAGCCGTGTGGATGTTATGTGGGCTTTACAGAGAGGTGTCGGCGGGGTGTCTGATTACAGTGCTGACCAGAACGCTGCTGGAGCCAGCAGCGACTAAATATACACCCCAGCAACATATCACAAGCAGCTCAGGGACTGTGGCCAATTAGAGCTTGGGTTCGGTGGTCCTCTCTCCATCACACACAGCGCTGCAGGGAGGCTAATGAGTCAGCGGGTCACATTCTAAAATGAGTTCAGCGATCAGAGGATATCATTGACGGGCCCATGCAGCACAGCATGATGCCATGCATGACGGGCCCATGCAGCACAGCATGATGCCATGCATGACGGGCCCATGCAGCACAGCATGATGCCATGCATGTCATTCTGGACCACCTTACGACACACGCACATTGTAATTGGACCACTTTTACGACACACGCACATTGTAATTGGACCACTTTACGACACACGCACATTGTAATTGGACCACTTTACGACACACGCACATTGTAATTGGACCACTTTACGACACTCGCACATTGTAATTGGACCACTTTACGACACACGCACATTGTAATTGGACCACTTTACGACACACGCACATTGTAATTGGACCACTTTACGACACTCGCACATTGTAATTGGACCACTTTTACGACACACGCACATTGTAATTGGACCACTTTTACGACACACGCACATTGTAATTGGACCACTTTACGACACACGCACATTGTAATTGGACCACTTTACGACACACGCACATTGTAATTGGACCACTTTTACGACACACGCACATTGTAATTGGACCACTTTACGACACACGCACATTGTAATTGTATTATACCTCTTCCGCGCAGCAATTTTAGACAGATTGTATTCATTTCAAAATAGAGCGGCAAAAGTGAGCGGCAAATCGAGTGGGAAAGTGAGTGGCAAAGTGATTTTAACGTCGTTTAATGCAATAAGATAGGACTTTTTGGATGTATCAGCAAGGCCAGAAAGTTTAGTTTTTGCCACTCAGTAGGTGTTCCTGCATAAACTTCCAGGTATGATGATGATGTCACGTGCATAGCCTCTATTCAGAAGCTTTGAAGTTGAGGAAATATGAATAAAAGCAGCCATATTCTTGCAGCTTTTATCTTGGGGCTTCATTCTCCATACAATAAAACTCATTACGTTAAATAATACATTCATCTGAGTTGCTTTCTTCTAGTTATGTGTCCTGCTACTGTGATGTACAGTACCGGCCTTGTCTGAATCTGGCTTGAGGTGCAGTGGAAATCCCTTCCTGATTTTGCATCAACAGCCACGGATGGTCTGTGGCAAATCGTATTTTCTACAGACCATCCGTGGCTGTTGATGCTTCTGAGCAGACTTGAGTTTGTGTGTATATCTAATGTAATTCACGTACAAAGAATAATGATGAATCCGACTACGTTCGTGGAAACTGTCGTATACTGTATGTCCCTTAGTATTTAAAGTATTTGCATAAAAAACGACTCATCGTGAATGAGTCATGCCTGAATAACTCCATATCTGAAAGTCGATATGAAATCACAATGATGTTGACATAACCATGGCTTCCGATATCAATGTGAAAGCCATGGAATTTAAGACCCTGTCTTATTTTAAAATACAATTTATTTAATTGTATATATCGTATAATTGTTCAGCGGTTATCCTTCTTTTATCCTTCTACGCATGCATCACATATTTTGTATGGTATCAAAATGAGTGCTGTGCATGACATCGTTTTCCAGGCATACAGTACAGTACAGTACAGTACAGTACAGTACAGTACAGTACAGTACAGTACAGTACAGTACAGCGTACCTTAGAGAGCTGAGCATTAATCCAGTTGGTGAATGTTCTCTTCTGAATCTGTTCTTGCTCCACTGTGAAGACAGAAATAATACATGCTGTTTTAAATAATAACATTGAATTCTCTTTTCTGATCTAAAAACTGTAGGCTCAAGCTAATCCTTCTATTCAAAGAACTGTGAAGGCTTTGGCCTGTAATTAGCTGCCTGTTGGTCAAAACTAGCACATCTATAACAACATTGTGATCTTGTGACCTTGTGATACATTTTTGAGTGGTGCAACCACTCCAAGGAACAGCAATGTCCGTGTCCGTGTGACACCTATGTGACTCGTGTTAACCAATGTTTGTGTGTGACTCATGTGTGACTCATGAGTACCAGTAGGGGCGCTGTAGTGCCAGAAACAGAGAGAGAGAAATAGTGCTGCACTGTTGCCTGCTAATGAGAGCGAGAGAGGGGGGGTAAGGGGGGGAGTTGCACCACTCAGTTCACACGGGTGTGATTTTTTATCCACAATGCACAACCAAGTATAAATCAGGCATTGGTGTACAGAATGTATCTAGCTTGCTTGATTGAACCTGGTGTACAGAATGTGTCTAGCTTGCTTGATTGAACCTGGTGTACAGAATGTATCTAGCTTGCTTGATTGAACCTGGTGTACAGAATGTGTCTAGCTTGCTTGATTGAACCTGGTGTACAGAATGTATCTAGCTTGCTTGATTGAACCTGGTGTACAGAATGTATCTAGCTTGCTTGATTGAACCTGGTGTACAGAATGTATCTAGCTTGCTTGATTGAACCTGGTGTACAGAATGTATCTAGCTTGCTTGCTTGAACCTGGTGTACAGAATGTATCTAGCTTGCTTGATTGAACCAGGTGTACAGAATGTGTCTAGCTTGCTTGATTGAACCTGGTGTACAGAATGTGTCTAGCTTGCTTGATTGAACCTGCTGCCATTTATCCTGATTTCATGACACAACTCAGAGTTACTGTCCTTTATTGTGCAAGTCTTTCTTTATAATTACATAAGTGAGTGATATTGTAATGGAATGAGGTTGTATTTATATCACTCTACATTATTTGTTCTCTAGAGGCTGTAGAAATTGTGTCTCAACTTGCACATCTCTAGACCTATACTGTAAGAGTATTGTTCACGTCGGTATAGCTCCATGCCCCATTCTATCCATCCTTTTCAAAGTGGTAAATGGTGCATTTATATAGCGCCTTTATCCAAGGCGCTTTACATAGATTGTGCATTACATTCACCCATTCACACACACATTCATACACCGATTGCAGCGGAAGCCATGCAAGGTACCAACCAGCACATCGGGAGCAATTTGGGGTTCAGTGTCTTGCCCAAGGACACTTCGACATGTAGACAGGAGGAGCCGGGATTCGAACCGCCGACCCATGGATCATTGGGCGACCTGCTCTACCTCTTGAGCCACAGTGGCTCATGCAGGGCTCATTCAGTTCAGTTAAGGCTGCAATCCCAAACTTATTTTAAGGTATAAGACATTATTTTAACCAATTTGTATCGTAAATGTTAATACAATATAAGTAGCACTTCAAATTTAGACTCTAGTGTCAGGTGAAACACCTATACTGGCGGACAAGTAGTTGATTGACTGATTGATTGATTGATTGATTGATTGATTGATTGATTATTTTATTGTCATGCCCTCCACACAAAGTGCCTCATGGGTTGATAAGACACCATGTTATAACTTATGCTTGCAACATGTTTATATAATACTAATACATTGAATTACAGCTCAGAGTGTTCTGTCTTCTCTCCCAAGCTTGACAAATAAAATTAGTGCTTTCTGAAGCTCAGACAAGTGCAATAATGTATCTCACAATATCTCCCCTGTCTAAGCGGGGACTGCCTGTAGCTGTAGAAATTCAAATCCCATGGAATCACATAATGGTTAAATGGACTTCAGTTGTATTACAGCAACCACGTACAGCACAGTAACTGTAATGTCTCCACTTAATTCAATTCTGGCTGGAGACCTGTGTTGAAAACTCCCTAGTGTCATAATGTCATAACAACCGCTACAGCCATGAAGCAAACATCTAAATACAACCTCCCTGTCACTAATGAAATGCTGTCCTAATGCACGGGGACAGGTCTGTCTACTGTAAATACAACCTCCCTGTCACTAATTAAATACTGTCCTAATGCACGGGGACAGGTCTGTCTACTGTAAATACAACCTCCCTGTCACTAATTAAATACTGTCCTAATGCACGGGGACAGGTCTGTCTACTGTAAATACAGCCTCCCTGTCACTAATGGAATACTGTCCTAATGCACGGGGACAGGTCTGTCTACTGTAAATACAACCTCCCTGTCACTAATTAAATGCTGTCCTAATGCACGGGGACAGGTCTGTCTACTGTAAATACAACCTCCCTGTCACTAATTAAATACTGTCCTAATGCACGGGGACAGGTCTGTCTACTGTAAATACAACCTCCCTGTCACTAATTAAATACTGTCCTAATGCACGGGGACAGGTCTGTCTACTGTAAATACAGCCTCCCTGTCACTAATGGAATACTGTCCTAATGCACGGGGACAGGTCTGTCTACTGTAAATACAACCTCCCTGTCACTAATGAAATGCTGTCCTAAATGCACAGGGACAGGTCTGTCTACTGTATGTTGGCTACTCACCAACAGTAGATGAGCGAGGAATCTCTGACTCCCGTATAGGTGTTTGAACCTCCATGCTTTTATCCAATAATGAGCCACCCAGGTCACATTGTGAGTGGAGAGAGAAGTGTCCCCTGCATGCTACAGGGAGTCGCTCTCTCTCTCTCTCTCTCTCTCTCTCTCTCCCCCCACTGGCCACTGATCCCCAACAACCCAAAGTAGAAAGACCTCTTCCTGGGCTAATATAGGAAGGCTCCAGCCTGGGAGATTTGCCAAGGTGTAATAGGTACGGTACAGTACAAGACAGGATGGCTTGTTGACAGTCACACACACGCACGCACGCACGCACACACGCACGCACGCACGCACGCACGCACGCACGCACGCACGCACACACGCACGCACGCACGCACGCACGCACGCACAGGTGGCATTTCGACAGCTCAGGGGCAGTAGACTACTAGACTACTTTGTTTTCACCTCACCGGAACAGAGTGCCTTGGATCCTCTTCTTTAATGCTATGATTTAACCTCGCCAACGAGCACCTGTATTCAGTTCAACAAACAAAGGACCACGGCAGCGCTCCCTCCCTCTATTCCACTACTAGACATACTCTGAGCTTCTATTGCCAAAACAATGTTAATCTTCAATAATTCTCACTTATATATATATATCTTTTGTAGAACTTGAGCTAAATTATTATTATTATTAGTTATTTGTTGTTTAATAAAACAATTTAAATACACTTTACACATTGTATATCGTGCTGTAATTATTAAACCTGATGTCAGGTTGGATCAGGTTTTATTTTGCTACCTGTAATATTCTTTAATAATCATGCTGGGAAAAATCTAAACATTCACTGTTTGTATCAACACCACAAACAGTGAATGTTTGTGGTAGACTATGTGGTAGACATAGACTGGTGGTAGACATAGACTATGTTTATATAAATATATAATATATAAACATAGTCGAGGGAAAGTCAGTGTTGGTATTTGGTGTAGTTGATGTATTAGACGTCTGTTGGCAAAATACCTAAAAGGTTAGTTTAAAACAAAGCACAGAGTCACAATGACTCATGTTCAGTACATACATTACATCTGTGTACTGTAACCATGGCGTCTGTTTGTTGGGGCAGAAACACCAGAGCTTTACACAGTCTGAGAAGACCACACCTCCACCCGGTTCAACTAGGAAAAGCCTAAACATAACATTTCAAGTTATACATGATGTTCAAGTTATTGATGTTGTGAAAAGGGAAAGATTGTGCGATCTTGCTCACATTATAATGATTCATTAACCACTTATACTTTGTTGACCGGGGTGTCTCATGTCCATTCATTTTTTCCCCTCTGCACCAAATCTCTGCCTATTTTCAGCAAATGTTCGAGTGGTTAATAATAGTTTGGCAATATGAGGATATGTGTTGAAATTATAGTTTTTGCTATACATCTGTATTCTGTTATCCAACACTAGAGCATGATGTTAGTCACTGAAAACTATAACTATATAATATTTAAAGTTGTTAAAGTACATGCTTGCATGCATACATTCATGTATGCACAACAATCACAGACGGACACAGAGAGCAAGGTACACAGAGAGGCCACGCACCTACTGTACTGTAAATGGTGCATTTATATAGTGCCTTTATTCAAGGCACTTTACATAGATTATGCATTACATTCACCCAGTTCACACACACATTCATACACCGATGGCAGCGGAAACTATGCAAGCAGCACATCAGGAGCAATTCGGGGTTCAGAGTCTTGCTCAAGGACACTTCGACACAAACTCTGGGGGAGCCCAGGTTCGAACTGGCAACCTTGCGGTTACCATCCAGCCACTCTACCCCTGAGCGTACAGGAGAGAGACGTTTATGAACAGTTAACTACATAAACCCAATTGCCCAATTCTGGGCATGTCATCACAGGAAAACATTCAGCGATAATAGCAGATGTACAAGCTCTCAATGTATCGCAATGCGATGCATTATGAGCTTGTACATTGGCTATTTTTGGTGAAGAGTGGTGTAATAGGGAAAAAAAGGAATGGGGGACTCTTGGGGGACCCCTGTCAACATATACTGTGTAGGCCAGTGGTTCCCAAACGCTTTCATATCAAGGACGCCCCAAATCCACACAAATTAGCCCGCGGACCACCATTTGAAAATACATGCCATGCAGGGACCCCCATAAGAGAACATCACACCACATGGTGTTTGCAAGAAGAAGAGCCACAATTAATAAATAAAAAAAATACAACCTCCTCACTTCTACCACTGTCGTACACCAAAAATATCAGTTCTACTCACGGGAACCGACAGCATCATATATATATACGGAGAATAAATGAACCAATAAGCTTCATTGAGCACAGCAATGGACTTACAGTAGGTCTACTCTATACATGGACTGACTGACCTTGTAGGAGCATGTGCATGTTTTCAATGTCCGGTGGAATGTCTCCATCATCGTCCAAAGGGCACTCATCCTCCGCTCTGCTGGACGCCATCTAGTCTCTCACTGGGAGACTAACGACTCAGTCTCTGCTGGACGCCATCTAGTCTCTCACTGGGAGACTAACAACTCATCCACCGCTCTGCTGGACGCCATCTAGTCTCTCACTGGGAGACTAACAACTCAGTCTGCTGGACGCCATCTAGTCTCTCACTGGGAGACTAACGACTCAGTCTCTGCTACTGTAGGTCCTCCATGGAAGCATGCCTTGTACTGTATACTAAACTGAAGGCAGCCGTCACAACATACACGCCAAATGGCCTCTCTGTTTAAGATCTGTATATTAAAGCAATTGTGTTGTTTTCCCTGACACATTTGTGTCCAAGTGCAGTTTTCGAGGTTCTCTCTGGTTAGTGTACTGTACACTGACTGCACTCTCATTCACCATGTTTTCACTTGGAGAGCTTTTCACTTGCCATGCTGAGAACACACCCATCCACGCCCAGAGGCTGGTTTAAACACATAGGTGACACACAGTGTCGCACGCACGCACGCACGCACGCACGCACGCACGCACGCACGCACGCACGCACGCACGCACGCACGCACGCACGCACGCACGCACGCACGCACGCACGCACGCACGCACGCACGCACGCACGCACGCACGCACGCACGCACGCACGCACGCACGCACGCACGCACGCACGCACGCACGCACGCACACACACACACACACACACACACACACACACACACACACACACACACACACACACACACACACACACACACACACACACACACACACAAACACAAGTTGACACATGCACACACAAGCTCACATACCTGAAGTGAAATACTATACTGATTTGTTTGCAAAATAACTTATAGGCTGTCCTAGAAAGAAAAGATAGACTGGATTTTCATGAAATGTGGTGTTAATGATGACGTTGCATAAGCTTAGTCGGCAGAATTACTGTAGCCTATATGCACACTAGTACTAGTAGTGCCACTGCTGACTGCAATTTGTAGTTTGACCGAGCATTCACAAACGTTGTTTAATGGAACTTCCTTGTTCGCTCTTCTAAACAACACTCCGTTTTAACTGTTAGGACCTTTTTTTTTGTCTGGGCCGCCGCAGCGCTGAGGCCAGCCCCCAGAAGCCCAGATGCTGACTTATTGTGGGAGCGGGCACATATATACGTGCCAAGAGGCGGCAAGAAGACGCCTAGTCCAGGCATCTCTTCCTGGTTTTTCGACAGCTGGTGGATGGAAATGACGCTCAACTTGTAGCGTCGGAAAGGCGTTTCCGTTTTTTTGCCGACGCTACAAGTTGAAGCTGCGTACGGGCGTCATTTCCATCCACTAGCCGTTTAAAAACGCAGACGAAGAGACGCCTGGAGGAGGCCTTCTTTTGATGCAGCGAAGGTGTGCTTGCGCCCTGACTGACAGAGCTATGAAGTTACGGCAGCATTGGTCAGTTGACCTAACAACGGACTGGCCAACCACAGGTCAATCTGTTCCTTCAAGCTTTTTTTTAACTGTGACGCGACTATTAGTATTTTTAAGGCATTCGGCATGTCTGTCCGTTAATCTGTTTTTCGAGCTTACATGAATGCTTGTTAATAAACTAAATTTCGGTTTAAAATACTATGTTGTATACTAAATACTCATAGGATTGTAATTTGTAGGCCTGGTTACTATTTATTAACTTAATATGCAATAATTCAGAAAATTGCAAGTGGGCGTAGCACAACCAAGCAACTTATTGGCGTGTGCGGTGTCTGACACGACCCCATAAGGCCCTGTTCCAGAAACCATTGATTTGCTGTATACTTATAGCTGCACGCCATGCAGTGCCATGCACTGAAACTCTACAAGCTCACAGCGTGTTGCAGCGTGACACAGTATAAAATATCCAACATATAAAATAGGGTTTAGGCGGTTAACCCATTTTGGGCGGGAACCCCTTTTGGTGTTAGCATTATGTTATGCTTTAGCTATTGAACAATAGCAGATCTACAAGCTCATAGCGCGCCACCGAGTGGCGCGCTACGAGCTTGTAGGTCTGCTATTTTTTTTAAATCGAAGAACCACTGACATAGAAACATAGCTTTTTCAGAAAACTGTCAGGATGTAGAAGACATTTATAGAATCTGATCTCAGGTCAAAATGGGTCAAAGTGTTATATTTGTGCTCAGAAAGACATGGCCATAGCGTTGGATGTGGATGTAAACATACAGAGGGGAATTCACGCGTTGGGAAGCACTTAATTTCCAGAATGCTGCCGGGTGGCCTTTTAAGGAGACATAGCAACAATGCTGCAGCAGGGAATAGGAGCCTGGTCATGACCCTGCTTTCCATCCAACTCAACAAGACAGACAGACAGGACCAGTGTCATGGGTGGTCTGTCCTTTCTGTCTTTCCATGGACAAGGTTCCCAAACATTTTCACGTCAAGGACCCCCACATTGACACTAATTAGCCCGTGGACCCCCATTTGAAAAGATATTCCAGGGACCCCCATAAGAGACCAAGGACCCCCAGTTTGACATGCATTAGTCTACGGACCCCCATTTAATGGCATTTCTATCTCTGGGATCCCAATTTATATTGTATAATCAATGTTAATTTAACTCTGAGAGTGGGTCTGTAACTACAGAGTTACAGACCCATAAGGGTCCATTTGGTTCCAAACTATCATTTAGCTGCGTGGGGACCCCCTGGAACTCCCTCAAGGACCCCTGGGGGTAGTTCCCAAAGTGGGTTCCGGGGGACTCCACTTAAGGGCCGGATTTACCCTCCCAAGGGCCCCCGGGCTAGACAAAATTTCAGGGCCCCCCTGGGCATTTTGGTCGCACGGCCGGAAAAAAATTGCCATATTTTGTTCTAATTTCGCTGTCATTTTGGGGTACCCAGCCCCCTCAAAAGAGAAAGGCAGGCAGACAGACAGACAGACTAGTCGCTGAATGCAGGCTGCCATGCACAGCGACATGACATTGGCAGGGGTTTCCACAGCTACCCCACAACACAAGCGTCACTGTCTGAGCAGAAGCTCTCAATGTTTTAACCATACTGTAATTCTAAATGTACAATAACTAAACATAAATCTCACTTGAACTTTTTTTTTTTTTGGGGTGGGGGTGGGGGGTGGGGGCCCCCGGGCTGTAGCCCACCCTAGCCCAATGGTAAGTCCAGAATTGTGCTTGGTGGTGGAACGACAGAGGACTGGATATATTTATTTTAGTGGCATGAGTGAGCTGTATTTTTGGACAGTATTTTGTAATGTACTGTAGTAGCACCTGCGTGACCATAGGGTGGTGCTGCTGCACTATAGAAAGGCAGCGCTGGCCTAAAAGGGTGTGTGTGTGTGTGTGTGTGTGTGTGTGTGTGTGTGTGTGTGTGTGTGTGTGTGTGTCTACTACCCTGGATAAATAAAGGATAAAAAAACAAAAACAAAAATACCTTCCTTGTGTGTGTTTGCCTCTGTTGTGTGGAGTCTTTGGGGCCTGCATGCTCGGTGGGCTGTCAGCTTTGTTAAAAACATAAATTGGGCATTACCTGGGTGGGACAAACAACAACAACAGTTCACATAAGTAACGCTTTATATCAAGGTCTTTGTAACAACCCAACAGCTTTTCCTTATAAGATGTTAATAATAGTAGCAGCACCAACTGTCAGCACACAGACAGTTTTATAGCCTGCTTAGGAATGTTTATAAAAGCAGTTTGTCTATTTAATCAGATTATAGCTCTGGTCCAGCTCTAATGCCGTTGCATTTAGAGCTATGTTACCGATGGCTTCCGGGGCTCGCATAAATGCAGACCAGCCTCTCGTCTTTAGCGTAAATCAAAATAACGTCTTTGCTTCTCACCAATACATAGGCGGGTTGTGTCATTAGAAAGCCTACTTCCCTTAGTGGAAGCACTCTGAGCCCCCCACCACACGTATAAAAGGTAGGCCTACTTTTTGGCCAAAAAGGGATTTGTTTTCCACCTCTATCGATATTGCCCAGAGAAAAACTGCATAGAGAATATTTTTCCTCCAGTGAAAAAAAATCCCTTGCTTCCACTAAGGAAAGTAGGCTTTCTAATGACACAACCAGCCTTTGTATTGGTATGGTGAGTAGGTGAATCGTTCTTTTTATTTTCGTAACAGAGGAGAGGTTGTTCCCTGTTTCATGCGAGCCAGGAAATAGAACGGTCGCATAGCCAGCCTCAATGCAACAGCAGTAAAGTGCAGGAGGCTATGGACCAGAGGCTAGCTAGTGGTATTGGTATATGTGACATGACCACCACCACTAAGGCATCAACTGTCCTGTGTGGCGTGAGTCTTTCTTTCACGCAAGTGCTCTATTTTATGCGTGTCCGCACCTCGCCTTCAGAGGAATAAAACAGTAAATAGGGAACTCCCCACCGGACGGCCGAATTGTCGGTGTACTGAGGGCGCCATTGAAAAAGAGAACCTGTGGTCTCACTTGGATTCCCCTGAAATAAGGTTTCAATCAATCAATCTTAGAATAGGAAAACACCATGAATGGCTCCAACAAATATAAATGAACATAATTATTAACTTTAATTAACCTAGTACCTATTGTAAAACGTTTCTAAGTTAATTTAGTTCCCTTGCTTCATTAATTTAAATTGAATAGCTTATTATTCATTATATTTATCAGTTTATTTTTCACTTTCTCAGTTAGGCTGTATATGTGTGTGCGGCTCTAAAGCGAGACTGCAATGCCTTGAGGTTAAAAAAAAGACATTTTTTTGAGAAGCTATACTCAAAGTTAAAGAAGATGCCTGCCTCATCACAGCTAAGAGGATGTTAGTAACCACAAGGTTTCCTGGCTAGCTAATAACATGAGGAAACAGCATAGATAGTAATCACTAGCTGCTTCACACACTGCTCTTGCACAGGTGTGATGTTTCTCAAACCCACAGATAACAGCTTTACAAGAGTGCGCTTAAAGGGGAAAACCACCCATTTTCAACATTTTACTATGTCATTAATATACCATAGAGCTGTTGGGAAATAATAAAAAAAAGTCCCCCCATTCTGTGCTTCCTAGAACTGTAATTATAAAAAAAATCATTAACATGGTGATGTGTTTCACCATGTTAATGATAAGGTATATTAATGACATAGTAAAATGTTGAAAATGAGTGGAATGCCCCTTTAAGTTAAAAATGATAAATAAATACATGGTTACTCGACAGTCGACAACCAAACCTGCTACCATGTATAATACTTGTATAGTCTGATATAATAGTCTAGTAGTGCACCTTGACAGCGTATCCATACGGCTTTCAAGTAATTTTTCAAAAATATATATGGTTTTCTTAATTTCCATTTCCTTTTGGAGTTAGGTGGTTTCTTCTCGACAGCAGACATACTGTATGCATGTATTATGGTGATGTTTTTAAGTGAACATTTCTTTCATTTATGCATGGTACAGTACACCATGTATTTATTTTACATCTACAGGTATGTGGTTTAGATTTATGTTGTGTGAATGGTATCATCCAATCCAAGTAATCTACCTGCAGCAGCCGGGGACCTATAAAGGTTACCAAAACTTTAAAAGTTATGGTCTGTTTGTGCTGTGCAGCATGGACATAGATGGGGAAATAGATGTTGTTCTCGTTAGTTAGGGTCTGTTTGTGCTGTGCAGCATGGACATAGATGGGGAAATAGATGTTGTTAGGGTCTGTTTGTGCGGTGCAGCATGGACATAGATGGGGAAATAGATGTTGTTAGGGTCTGTTTGTGCGGTGCAGCATGGACATAGATGGGGAAATAGATGTTGTTCTCGCCTCATGCTTTATCATCGTGGCGTGGGACCTCCATCCATTTTGTATACCTGTCAATCGGCCGTGGATTTCACTTCTTCTTTCTGGATGTACCACACCCAAGCTAAAAGGCTAGACCCAGACAGGAAACAGGCAAAATAAAGGCAAAAAAAAAAAAAAAAGAGACCACCATTTTTCTTAATATTTTCATTTTAATAGACATTTATATAATATATAATAAACACAAAAATGGTATTTACACAGAAGGATAATTATGGATTTGATTTGATCCTGAAAATGTCCATAAAAAAATATTAAATAATGTTAAAGCAGTCACACAGCCCTAGTCCAGCCTAAAGAGGCACCATCTTTAACAACATATATTATGACCATGTGGAAGAAGGTTGTTGCGAGATGGCCAAAGCATTTCCCCCAACCAAAAACGTTGAGAAACCAGCTGCTCTAGCTAATATGCATACATGACAATTTAAACTCAACATTGTGCAAAGCTGTAGTGTAAGATAGACCACATCCTGTTGAACATGACATGTATTTAAGGCCAGTCCACACACACACAGATGCAATGCAATACCTGCAACAAAACCATTTTAAAGGCAAAACTTTATTTCACAGTACAGTATGTAGAATGGGTACACGTACACTTCAAACGAAAGCACAAGTCAATACAAAAACTGCTACTTTGAGAACGAAACCATGAAAAGCACTAAGTCTTGTCTACTCAGGGTCATCCATTTTAAATTAATCAGAACATTTAAAGATGTACAAATATACACTTCTATGAAAAACAGGAAAAAACGGGGTGACTCTGACGTTTATTTTTATTTTTACGGGGGCCAGTTTCGAATTGCATCCGTCCGTAGTAGCAGGTGCTCTTTGAGAGTGGTTTTGGAGGAGTCAAGGGATTCACTCACACGCACACACACACACACACACACACACACACACACACACACACACACACACACACACACACACACACACACACACACACACACACACACACACACACACACACACACACACACACACACACACACACACACACACACACACACACACACACACACCAACATTAACACTGCGACTACACAACACCGCCTTTCCACTGGCACTTCATATAGCATTGGACCTTTCATCGCCAGTGGTACTTGTTGAATAAGTAGAGCTCATCCTGCCTCTGTCTGAAGGAATGAGGGTCTTCATGACCCGACACACCCTACATGGAGCCCTGCTCATCAAACGCAGGAGGTTCTTCCTGAACCTCTCTCCTACAAACACATACAGGATGGGGTTGAGACAGCTGTGAGAATACGCGATGGCCTGGGTGACTTGTAGAGCCAATCTGATTCCGTTGCTGAGGCGACAAAGTGTAGAGACATGAAAAACCTGGAGTAACTCCAATGCTCTGAAGAGTGAGGCGAGGCTGTAAGGCATCCAGCAGCAGAAATAAACGGCCACGACTACGAGGACTAAGCGGATGGACTGTTTCTTGGATGACTGGGTGTGTAGGAGCTTCCAAATGATCTGGGCGTAACAGAAACACATAATGGTCATTGGAATCAGTAAGCCAAGGATGTTCATTTTGAAAAGGCCAAAGATAGTCCAGAAGTGCCTGTTGCCTGTTGCGGTTTCATTCACTAAGGAAGCACCGCAGATGGACTTCTGTGAACTTCGGTCCGTCTCTACCTTTAGAAAAATGATATCTGGAAAAGAGGCGAGAAAACCGGCAAACCATGTAACGGCAGCTGCGATCATTCCAAAGGTGAGTGTTCGTGCTTTCATTGCATAAACCGCATGCACTATAGCCAGGTAGCGATCGATGCTCATCAGGATGATGAAGAAGATGCCGCAGTAAAAGCCAATGTGGTAAGCACCGAGGACCATCTTGCACATGGCGTCGCCAAACGCCCACTGATCCCGGGCTTGGTGGGCGAGGAAGGGAAGGGAGCACACCAGGAGAAGGTCAGCGATGGCCAGGTTGAGGAGGCACACGTCGCTCATGCTACGGAGCTTCACCCCGAAGATGATGACCCAGAGGACGAGCACGTTCCCCAGAAGACCCACGACGAAGAACAGAGAATAGATCACTGGGAGAAAGGAGATCCCATGTTGTTCATATTCACATGGAGCGTTTCCTTCCTCGTTGACCTCGTACGACTCGTAGACGTAGTCAGTAGTTTCAGGTGAGCTGAAAAATAAATTGCAGGATAAGAGTAGGGATTAGGTGCATGTTTATAATGATGCAGTAGGCTATATTAGATCCATTTTTGAAAGAAAAACAACAGCATCTTAGTCCTAGAACATATTACGTTTTGTGCTTCAAGAGTCTCTAGATTGCTATATGTTGTGACATACAGCAGAGAGAGATCTAAGTATACTGTTTGCAAAATGTGATAAAGTCATGAAAGGGTTTATGTTTTCAGGGAGACATGCATGAGCTAGATGCACATAAAACATGAAACAGTGTAGTGTAATTACTATGGGAGAGATTGAGGGTGTTCTGCTTTTCTAATTTCAGATCCTGTAAATTCAATGAGTCGGGACCCATTTGTGAGTCACGGACCGATTTTCATGGGTCACAACCCCAGGAAAAAAAATCCAAATTTATTTTCCTATACATTTAAAAAATATATAAATATTTCACAATTCTAAAACCAATCTAAGCAATTCCATAAATAAAAGAGATTGGAAGACGACTATTCGACTAATCAAGGTCAGGCCTAGTGAAATTGTATGTCAGACAAAAGTTAAAAGTCTCACCTGGCAGTGGTGACATTCATTTTTGACTGTGCTGTGTCGACACACCAGTCGCCAACCTCTACATATGCTCAATGAGAAGCGTTTGCACTTAATTTAGATAGAAGCACACACACACACACACACACACACACACACACACACACACACACACACACACACACACACCCGCCCCTTGCACAACACTTCCTCCACCCAAGTCTTTTGGTGAAGTTGTAGGCTGTGTTAAAATAAGGACAACTTTAGTTTTTTTCAACCAAGGTTCATGTTTTAGGTTGTTAGAGAAATTAAAAGATGAGTGTAAATTTTTTTTGCTGCTTTCTTTCGTTTTAGGGATTTTAGCTGTTTTTGATAGGGGGGCGGGGCATTCGAACATGGGGCTAAATATGTATTTTCTTTACAAATTTTTATAGCGATTTCTTTTATTATTATTTACTATAGTCCTACTAGACCCCAAGAAATTATTTGGTCACAAAAGATCACGGGATCTCCTGTATGTGTCAAACTGACATATTGAGCCTATGACACACAATGTGGCTTCCCCCCAGTCGGCCTCCTTCACATTCAGTAGATCCTGTGATCTTTTGTGGCCAGATGTAATTTCTTGGGGTCTAGTAGGACTATAGTAAATAATAAAATAATAAATCGCCATACAATTTTGTAAAAAAAAGACGTATTTAGCCCCATGTTCGAATGCCCCCGCCCCCCTGTCAAAAATAGCTAAAACCGCTAAAACAAAAGAAAGCAGCGAATGAAAGAAAAATATTTTAATTTCTCTAACAACCTAAAACATGAACCTTGGTTGAAAAAAACTAAAGTTGTCCTTTAAGGTGAACCAAGCATGTGCTGTTGACATCTGTTGGTTTTATTCATTAATAATACTCTTGCTGTTCATTTATTTTACAAGGAGGTCATCATTCAAGCAAAAATCGAGGATGTCTTACAATGTGATATTTTCGTACAGTCTTTAATACAACAATATTCACACTAGCATGAGTTTCCTCCTGAACCTCTCCTCTATACTGTAACACATACAGGATAGAGACAGCTGTGAGAGAAATAGATCACCTCTGTGACTTGTAAAGCCACATGGATTTGCCTTGCTGCTGTCACATCTTTTATACTGTACATTACATAGACATGAAGTACGGTACTGTAACTCCAAAGCTTTGAAGAGAGATACGCACGTTATATAAGGCATGCAACAGCAGACGAACTTGGCTACAACTACAACCAATCAGATGGACTGTTTCTTGGATGCAAAGTAAGTAATTAATAAGTAAGGTTTATTGAATGAATGGCAGTATAGGAGCTTCCAAATGATCAGGGCGTGTATAGCAGGAACCCATAATGTTCATCGGAATCATTAAGCCAACAATATTCATGTTATAATAGCTGAAGGTATTCCTTTGTTTTGCTTTCTGTGATATCATTCCCAGGGTAAGGGAAGGCACAGAAGGAAATGTTTGTTAGCACCGGGTATTACTTGAACTTTCAACTTATTGGTGCCTGCTCTAGCTGATATGCATACATGACAATTTAAACTCAATATTATGCAAAGCTGTAGTATAAGATAGACCACATCCTGTTGAACATGACACACAGATGCAATGCAATACCTGCAACAAAACCATTTTAAAGGCAAAACTTTATTTCACAGTACAGTATAGAATGGGTACACGTACACTTCAAACGAAAGCACAAGTCAATACAAAAACTGCTACTTTGAGGACGAAACCATGAAAAGCACTAAGACTAAGACTCTACTCAGGGTCATCCATTTTTAATTCATCAGAACATTTAAACATTTAAAGTACAAATATACACTTCTATGAAAAACAGGAATCATGGGGTGGGGGTGAATCTGAGTTTTTTTTTTACAGGGGCCAGTTTCAAATTGCATCCGTCCGTAGTAGGTGCTCTTTGAGAGCGGTTTTGGAGGAGTCAAGGGATTCACATTTCTTAATGGCTGTTGGTAGGGCATTCCACATTTTAGTGGCATAGGAGCGAAATGAATTGAATCCCTTGTTTGAGCCGAATCTGGGTTGCACGTGGTTTGTTGAACTCCCTCTGAGTGTGGACTTTGTTGACATTAGGTAAGTATTGCCAGGGCGTGCAGAGAGCACTGAGGGGGCAGGTGCCCAGGGCTGGACTGAAACAAAAGAATCATCCCGGACATTTTTGCGGAATTTGGACCAGACTGGCCCACTGGCGGGTCGGCCCACCGGGCATACAGTATGTCTGGTACGTCCTGTGGCCAGTCAGTCCACCCCTGCAGGTGCCCAAGGGTGCGTATAACGTCAGTCCCACGTCCCAATAACCCGACACCCATAAATCCCAATAATTCCGGCACCATACTAACCCTTTCCCCAAACCCTAGTCCTAACCACACGGGGAAGCCACGGGCGAGTCCTAAGCGGCCGCGTAGTCAGACAAACGGGATGTCAGGGTAATGCGTGCCCCCATAAAAGGGCACATGTGACACGATTTTTGTGGAGGTCCCTCGTGCCATATACCATCAGAAATGTAGTACATTGGATGTCTTAATGGAGCAAGATGTTCCACAGTAACTTGGCCCATGTCATTGGAGACAGTAAAATAACATTAAACAATGGATGGTACTGTAAATGTTGTGGTGACATCAGATAATGCATAGTCTATAGATGTATCTCTACGCACGATCAATGCACAACACGAAGCAATTACATTCATTTAATATACAAGCATGCACGTGTCCCTATCCCTACAATGCAAACATTGGGGATAGCCACATTATAACCACACTGACACACACACACACACACACACACACACACACACACACACACACACACCAACATTAACACTGCGACTACACAACACCGCCTTTCCACTGGCACTTCATATAGCATTGGACCTTTCATCGCCAGTGGTACTTGTTGAATAAGTAGAGCTCATCCTGCCTCTGTCTGAAGGAATGAGGGTCTTCATGACCCGACACACCCTACATGGAGCCCTGCTCATCAAACGCAGGAGGTTCTTCCTGAACCTCTCTCCTACAAACACATACAGGATGGGGTTGAGACAGCTGTGAGAATACGCGATGGCCTGGGTGACTTGTAGAGCCAATCTGATGTCATTGCTGATTCGACAGGAATGAAGAACCTTGATTAACTCCAATGCTCTGAAGAATGAGGCGAGGCTGTAAGGCATCCAGCAGCAGAAATACACGGCCACGACTATGAGGACTAAGCGGATGGACTGTTTCTTGGATGACTGGGTGTGTAGGAGCTTCCAAATGATCTGGGCGTAACAGAAACACATAATGGTCATTGGAATCAGTAAGCCAAGGATGTTCATTTTGAAAAGGCCAAAGATAGTCCAGAAGTGCCTGTTGCCTGTTGCGGTTTCATTCACTAAGGAAGCACCACAGATGGACTTCTGTGAACTTCGGTCCGTCTCTACCTTTAGAAAAATGATATCTGGAAAAGAGGCGAGAAAACCGGCAAACCATGTAACGGCAGCTGCGATCATTCCAAAGGTGAGTGTTCGTGCTTTCATTGCATAAACCGCATGCACTATAGCCAGGTAGCGATCGATGCTCATCAGGATGATGAAGAAGATGCCGCAGTAAAAGCCAATGTGGTAAGCACCGAGGACCATCTTGCACATGGCGTCGCCAAACGCCCACTGATCCCGGGCTTGGTGGGCGAGGAAGGGAAGGGAGCACACCAGGAGAAGGTCAGCGATGGCCAGGTTGAGGAGGCACACGTCGCTCATGCTACGGAGCTTCACCCCGAAGATGATGACCCAGAGGACGAGCACGTTCCCCAGAAGACCCACGACGAAGAACAGAGAATAGATCACTGGGAGAAAGGAGATCCCATGTTGTTCATATTCACACACGTTTCCAGCTCCATTTTCATTGTCGTACGGCTCGTACTCGAACTCTGTAGTTTCAGGTGAGCTGAAAAATAAATTGCAGGATAAGAGTAGGGATTAGGTGCATGTTTATAATGATGCAGTAGGCTATATTAGATCCATTTTTGAAAGAAAAACAACAGCATCTTAGTCCTGTGTAGAACATATTACGTTTTGTGCTTCAAGAGTCTCTAGATTGGTATATGTTGTGACATACAGCAGAGAGAGATCTAAGTATACTGTTTGCAAAATGTGATAAAGTCATGAAAGGGTTTATGTTTTCAGGGAGACATGCATGAGCTAGATGCACATAAAACATGAAACAGTGTAGTGTAATTACTATGGGAGAGATTGAGGGTGTTCTGCTTTTCTAATTTCAGATCCTGTCAATTCAATGAGTCGGGACCCATTTGTGAGTCACGGACCGATTTTCATGGGTCACAACCCCAGGAAAAAAAAATCCAAATTTATTTTCCTATACATTTAAAAAATATATAAATATTTCACAATTCTAAAACCAACACATCTAAGCAATTCCATAAATAAAAGAGATTGGAAGACGACTATTCGACTAATCAAGGTCAGGCCTAGTGAAATTGTATGTCAGACAAAAGTTAAAAGTCTCACCTGGCAGTGGTGACATTCATTTTTGACTGTGCTGTGTCGACACACCAGTCGCCAACCTCTACATATGCTCAATGAGAAGCGTTTGCACTTCATTTAGATAGAAGCACACACACACACACACACACACACACACACACACACACACACACACACACACACACACACGCCCCTTGCACAACACTTCCTCCACCCAAGTCTTTTGGTGAAGTTGTAGGCTGTGTTAAAATATGTATTTTCCATTTAAAGGACAACTTTAGTTTTTTTCAACCAAGGTTCATGTTTTAGGTTGTTAGAGAAATTAAAAGATGAGTGTACATTATTTTTTGCTGCTTTCTTTCGTTTTAGGGATTTTAGCTGTTTGTGACAGGGGGGCGGGGCATTCGAACATGGGGCTAAATATGTATTTTCTTTACAAATCTTTATAGCGATTTCTTTTTTTATTATTTACTATAGTCCTACTAGACCCCAAGAAATTACATTTGGTCACAAAAGATCACAGGATCTACTGAATGTGTCAAACTGACATATTGAGCCTATGACACACAATGTGGCTTCCCCCCAGTCGGCCTCCTTCACATTCAGCAGATCCTGTGATCTTTTGTGGCCAGATGTAATTTCTTGGGGTCTAGTAGGACTATAGTAAATAATAAAATAATAAATCGCCATACAATTTTGTAAAAAAAATACGTATTCAGCCCCATGTTTGAATGCCCCCGCCCCCCTGTCAAAAATAGCTAAAATCGCTAAAACGAAAGAAAGCAGCGAATGAAAAAAAATATTATAATTTCTCTAACAACCTAAAACATGAACCTTGGTTGAAAAAAACTAAAGTTGTCCTTTTAAGGTGAACCAAGCATGTGCTGTTGACATCTGTTGGTTTTATTCATTAATAATACTCTTGCTGTTCATTTATTTTACAAGGAGGTCATCATTCAAGCAAAAATCGAGGATGTCTTACAATGTGATATTTTCGTACAGTCTTTAATACAACAATATTCACACTAGCATGAGTTTCCTCCTGAACCTCTCCTCTATACTGTAACACATACAGGATAGAGACAGCTGTGAGAGAAATAGATCACCTCTGTGACTTGTAAAGCCACATGGATTTGCCTTGCTGCTGTCACATCTTTTATACTGTACATTACATAGACATGAAGTACGGTACTGTAACTCCAAAGCTTTGAAGAGAGATACGCACGTTATATAAGGCATGCAACAGCAGACGAACTTGGCTACAACTACAACCAATCAGATGGACTGTTTCTTGGATGCAAAGTAAGTAATTAATAAGTAAGGTTTATTGAATGAATGGCAGTATAGGAGCTTCCAAATGATCAGTATAGCAGGAACCCATAATGGTCATCGGAATCATTAAGCCAACAATATTCATGTTATAATAGCTGAAGGTATTCCTTTGTTTTGCTTTCTGTGATATCATTCCCAGGGCAAGGGAAGGCACAGAAGGAAATGTTTGTTAGCACCGGGTATTACTTGAACTTTCAACTTATTGGTGCCTGCTCTAGCTGATATGCATACATGACAATTTAAACTCAATATTATGCAAAGCTGTAGTATAAGATAGACCACATCCTGTTGAACATGACACACAGATGCAATGCAATACCTGCAACAAAACCATTTTAAAGGCAAAACTTTATTTCACAGTACAGTATGTAGAATGGGTACACTTCAAACGAAAGCACAAGTCAATACAAAAACTGCTACTTTGAGGACGAAACCATGAAAAGCACTAAGACTAAGACTCTACTCAGGGTCATCCATTTTTAATTCATCAGAACATTTAAAGACGTACAAATATACACTTCTATGAAAAACAGGAATCATGGGGTGGGGGTGAATCTGAGTTTTTTTTTTTTACAGGGGCCAGTTTCGAATTGCATCCGTCCGTAGTAGGTGCTCTTTGAGAGCGGTTTTGGAGGAGTCAAGGGATTCACATTTCTTAATGGCTGTTGGTAGGGCATTCCACATTTTAGTGGCATATTAATTGAATCCCTTGTTTGAGCCGAATCTGGGTTGCACGTGGTTTGTTGAACTCCCTCTGAGTGTGGACTTTGTTGACATTAGGTAAGTATTTAGACTTGCCAGGGCGTGCAGAGAGCACTGAGGGGGCAGGTGCCCAGGGCTGGACTGAGACAAAAAATCGTCCCGGACATTTTCGCGGAATTTGGACCAGACTGGCCCACTAGCGGGTCGGCCCACCGGGCATACAGTATGTCTGGTACGTCCTGTGGCCAGTCAGTCCACCCCTGCAGGAAGTCACACGCTGTGTTTCGACTGCGCCCCTCCCCCTCATACAACACAAATGTTGTGTCAAACCATGTGACTCCCATTGGAAATGCATTGGGGCAAGCTGTGTCACACCCTTTGTATACAACAAGCATGCAGCAATCTGTTGCGACCGTGTGAGTGAGGCCTTAGAGTATCTTTAGATTGTGTTATTGCTACTTCCACCACTGTTTATATGACAGTGTGTACAAAAAAAAGACACATCTTTTACACGTGTAAAAATGTAACTTAATTAACACATCACTGGTTGACTGGGTGCATAATTATTTTTGCGTAAAGCTCCATCGTGTTGTTGTTTTTCATAAATGGAGGAGAAATAAGGAGGAGAGCAGGGAGAAACAAAATAACTCAAACATTAAAGATGCATCATGTCAAAGAGAACCTCCAAAAGATACTGTTAAAAACAAATAAGAAATAAAAAACGGATTGTGGCTTGAGTCTTCGAGTCTATCTCAGACAGAGTCTGTGGCTGCTGGCGGACCGGTGCTACCCTCTGTCTCAGACAGAGCGATCATTTGGCGGGTGACGCCTGGGTCTGTGGAACTAACTGGAAGTGTCGGTCTGAGGCGTGTCCTCAGCGAAGGCTTTCTCCAGAACCTTCAGGATGGAACTGCGGAACACGTCCTTGAAATCCTGACCCATGAACACGTACAGCAGCGGGTTCAGGCAGCTGTTGACAAGTGCCATGGCGTAGGTTATGGGTAACCCAAACTTGATCACAAGACCGATCAGTTCGTATTTGTACACTGGATAATTGACTAAGTAAATGAGACGTATGATGTGAAAGGGGAGCCAGCACAGGAAAAACGCGGCAATAACAGTTGCTATGATTTTGAAGGGGCGACCCGATTGGCTGGCCAGCGAGCGGTTATTCCTGAGCCGGTAGATGATGACGGAATAGCAGGAGACGATGACGGAGAAAGGAACCACGAAACCCACCAGGAAGCGAGTGATGACCATGGCCCAATATCGAAACTTATGCAACTCCTCCTCTTCGGGTGTACTCATATAGAAGTTAGCGGCCAGTGCATAGTTGTCGTAGCAGTTGACCATATCATCACCATAGAGCCGTGTGTCCCTAAAGATGGAGTTGGGGATGCAGGGAGCCAAGGCCATCACCCAGACACCCAGACTGACCCAGGATGCCTTTCTGACGGTGCGGTAACCACTGCACCGGGCCCACAGTGGACACGCCACACACACACATCTGTCCACACTGATGACCACCAGGGTGTAGGTGCTTGCGTACATGTTCATGTGGAAAACCATATCTTCCATCTTGCACATGAACCAGCCAAAAGGCCAGTTGTCCTCCAGAGCGCTCCATGTGATTTGCAGGGGCAGGAAGGCTGTAACCAGGAAGTCGGCCACAGCCAGGTTGAGGTACCAGACGGTGTTGACGGTTTTCTTCATCCTGAAGCCCGTCGCCCAGATGACCACACCGTTCCCCGACACGCCGAGCACAAAGACCAGGCTGTAGATGAACACGGCCATGATGTTGATGGATTTGTAGATTTTATCAAAGTATGGGTCGTATGGGTCGGATGTGACATTGTCGTATGTGCCGTATGTGTCATAATCAGCAGGTATGATATTCTCGTCCTGAAACCCCACAATTACAAAACAATATTAGGTATATCATGCTTTGTAACAATAACAAACAAACAATTAACAAACAATAACAAACAATAACAAACAATAACACGCCATGCATATTATTACACTGCAATTATTTGGTGCTATAGAAACCCCTTTACAAGATTTGTAAAATGTTCTAAATTGTATATTTTAGTATAATTTCTATAAAATAGCCGACCTGTAGATCACCCCTTTTTCAGAATCCCAATGTACATCATAAACGCTTATTGATACTCGTGTCTCGATAAATGCCGAACCGGGTTTGTAATGGACCCGAGAGAGAGGGGGGGGGGGGGGGGGCAGGATTTGTAATGGACCCGAGAGAGAGAGGGGGGGGGGGGGGGGGGGCAGGGTTTGTAATGGACCCGAGAGAGAGGGGCAGGGGGGGGGCAGGGTTTCTAATGGACCCGAGAGAGAGAGGGGGGGGGGGGTCCGGGTTTGTAATGGACCCGAGAGAGAGGGGGGGGGGGGGGGCAGGGTTTGTAATGGACCCGAGAGAGAGGGGGGGGGGGGGGGGCAGGGTTTGTAATGGACCCGAGAGAGGGGGGGGGGGGGGGGGGCAGGGTTTGTAATGGACCCGAGAGAGAGAGGGGGGGGGGGGCAGGATTTGTAATGGACCCGAGAGAGAGGGGCAGGGGGGGGCAGGGTTTCTAATGGACCCGAGAGAGAGAGGGGGGGGGGGGGGGCAGGATTTGTAATGGACCCGAGAGAGAGAGAGGGGGGGGGGGGGGGGGCAGGGTTTGTAATGGACCCGAGAGAGAGGGGCAGGGGGGGGCAGGGTTTCTAATGGACCCGAGAGAGAGAGGGGGGGGGGGGGTCCGGGTTTGTAATGGACCCGAGAGAGAGAGGGGGGGGGGGGGCAGGGTTTGTAATGAACCCGAGAGAGAGAGGGGGGGGGGGGGGGGGGCAGGGTTTGTAATGGACCCGAGAGAGAGGGGGGGGGGGGGGGGCAGGGTTTGTAATGGACCCGAGAGAGAGAGGGGGGGGGGCAGGGTTTGTAATGGACCCGAGAGAGAGAGGGGGGGGGCAGGGTTTGCAATGGACCCGAGAGAGAGAGGGGGGGGGGGGGGCAGGGTTTGTAATGGACCCGAGAGAGAGGGGGGGGGGGGGCAGGATTTGTAATGGACCCGAGAGAGAGAGGGGGGGGGCAGGGTTTGTAATGGACCCGAGAGAGAGAGGGGGGGGGGCAGGGTTTTTTAATGGACCCGAGAGAGAGAGAGGGGGGGGGGGGGGGGCAGGGTTTGTAATGAACCCGGTTTTCGGGCTCCATCCCTAGTGCAAACCACTCCTGTAGACACTGTTGCACAGCCTAACACACAGATGTACAGGCCAGGGAGGAGGGCTTGTACAGTACAGTACAGTACAGTACAGTACAGCACAGCACAGCACAGCACAGCACAGCACAGCACAGCACAGCACAGTACAATACAGTACAGTACAGTACAGTACAGTACAGTACAGTACCACTCACTTCAGACTGAGTTTTGCCGTACATTTTTCTTGTCACTTCTCAAATCAGTCTGCATTGGTTCTGTCCCCTGTACCATGTCACGTGTATTTGTCATTGTATTGAATTGTATTGTATTGTATGTGTTTATAGTTTTATCATCATTTTAAGAGCCTGCTCAGGGACTACAGATGGAAATTAGCATCTAACTCTGGCCCATTTTCAATAATAATAATAATAATAATAATAATAATAATTCCAATAATAATAATTGAAACCTGGTGGTCCTTGAACAAATAGATATCTTTTTGGGGCTCCTTGGCACGAAAAAAGTCTGAACTAGAAAAAGTGCCCTTCTGGGCACAGGTCTCCACCAGGAGGATAGGACTGTGTGAGATGTTTGGCAACATGTTTAGGAGTAATATAAACATGTTTGCCTTTGATGGCAATTGGATGATTTGAGGCATTTTGTTCCAAAAATGTGTTTTGCAAAAATCAACCTGTTGGTGGCGCTATAACAGGCCAATGTGAAAAGGGTGGGACATATTCCTCAGCCTAGTAAGAAAATGTGTGAAAGATTTCACGTAAATTGCATGCTGCGTTCATGATTTGAGGCTTTTGTTCAAAACGGGGCAATCTTGCAAACTGTGAAAGCCAATTATAGCCAATTAGGATGGAATATGAAATATCGGACAGATCCGACTTGAGCACATGACCATAGAGATACTGTGTAACGATTTGTGAGATTTTTGGACAGAATCTGGAGGAGTAATATCAAAAAATGTGTTTTACAAAAGTCGGCCTCCTGGTGGCGCTATAAAAGGCAGATGGGGAAAATGCAGGTCAAAGGTTTGTCCTTGGCCTCTAGGGAGTGTGCATGCAACGTTTCACGCAGATCGGTGCAGTTTTAGGTAAAAAAAAAATGTGAAAAGCTGCCTCATGGTGGCGCTATAACAGGCCGTTCTGGAAAATGCGGGGCAGAGGTTCATCGTTGGCATCCAGGGAGTGTGTGTGCAAAGTTTGGCATCGACCGGGTTAACGGTGCCGGAGATTAGCTGTACACAGACGGACGGAAGGAAGGACGGACACACGGACGGACGGACACACACACGGACGGAGTGCAAAACATACTCTCTCCCCATGCCTTCGGCCTGGTGGAGACAACTATGGATTCAGTAAGTAATTCTGTAGAAGGATTTAGAAAGTTTTTTGAAGAATCAGCCTTCAGGTTGTAGTGTATTGCCATTATTTGTCATATATTGAGTGTCCAGGAAGCACTTTTTACCCTGTTGCATAAATGATTGGAGAGGCCAGGCATGTCCTTATTTCTGTATCATTTTATTAAGGACAAAGCTTAGTTACCAAATTCATGATCAGTCCATTCCAGAGCCATCCTAGAGCAGTCCCCTCATAGCTGTCCCCGACCTCATCTGGAACCTGGCTACAGATCTCACTCTGACTGACTGGATTCTCGACTGACCTCTCTGACTGGATTCTGTGGATTCTCACTGGATTCTCTGGATCTCCGCACATTTGAGACCCTCTTTATAATTCTCCCCAAATAGTGCATGTAGGGTGTGCACCCCAACGCCCTTGTATGTGTGTACGCACGTGCATGTGCGTCCCCAGACCACCGCATACTAAGTAGATGGTCACTTCTATAGATTATTAACACAATGGTATCCACGGTTCAATACAATAGCCTTTACAATTTCATAGCAGACCTTTTCAACTGATCACATAGGCCGTTCTTGGAATGTGTCTGTGGGCCAGCTAATATCAAGCCTCTCAGAACTTACATGCAGGAACTCAGCTAGTGAAGGTTTGTCCTGCACAACAACATGACATTATACAACATTATATGGATATTTCATCGTAATGTGGCTTTGTAATATACGACAGGTCCTCCCTTGACACATGAGCCAACATGTGTCACAAAACTCATAGGAAGGAGCCACATTAGAATCCTCCCTCTGGCCGATACATGACTTACTTACTGGAACATCAGCAATTCAAAGAAATCACACAATTACAATAGAATCCAAAAATACCCTCAAAAGTTTCCAGCATTCAAATTACTTAAAATCATCACCAGTGATCTTCATTACATTTACATCCTCATCATCAGTATGCTTGACTCTCTCTGTGTTTACTTCATTACATTTCATTTCATCTCATTTCATTTCATTTCATTTTAACACAAAAACACAGTAAAAATCGTTTACACCCCAATAACTTCTCTGTAGTATAATCCCTATCACTTTCAACAATCACATAACTCAAACATGAATAATGGCATCAATGATTAGTACACATATCTGACACTTAACACAATACATTGTCGCTTCTCCAACCCCTTTTGCTTTTACTCAAAAGCACTCCAATTATAGATCAATGTGTGTTATAACCTTTCAATCGTGACATCTAAAACACCTAGCTTCAGTTAATGTCATGATTAAATTATAGCTATAATCATCCAATACTATTGACCCTCAAAAGTTTAGTTTTCCTTTAGGACATGCAGAAATTATCCATACATTATTTCAACCCTCCATATTTCCAAGGCCGGGGAAAAACATCAGATAACATCAGATACAACCCCACTATTTTCAACCCAATGAACGATAACGGTACAAATCACATCTGAGTATCAGCATTAATCCCTCACAACATGCAGCTGATTCACAGATCAACTTCCAACACATATACGTCAAAAAACAGAGTAATCTACATAACAATAGATAATTCCACAGTCTTGGCCAAATACCTTCATTGACTTTTCCCCCTTCACAAATTTAGTTGAATAACAATACGCCCTTTATCTAATCTTAGGACGGATTACACTTAAGCGTACGGCAGGGCCACTACCTCTCGTCTAACAAAGAGACATCTACTAATATTATTCCGGTACACATTATTATTCATTTTCCCAAATCTAGGCATATTCATCCCCATCAAGTCAATTTCTCTAATTAAAATACCCTACGACAAAACCATCAACATACATGCCTATTATGTTGAGTTAGACAAACACAGACACACATTTGAAATCAGATGTAACGATATTCATCTGATATAAAGATTCTTCTGTAACCGTTGCCCCTCTCGTTATCTCACGTCGACTGTTCCTTCAGCCAGCATGGCCAAATGAGGCTGTCCATGCCAACAGGTTGTATGCATGATGCAGTGTCCTGATGCACCGCACAGTTGTTGTCGAGCTGTCCTCTCTCCCAAACTGAACTGACTTCTCCATCTCCCCTCTTTCAGTCATGACAAAATGACTGAAAATGAGAAGTTGACGCCCGTAAAAGCCACTGCAACCCTTTACAGAGTAGGCCACTGCAAGGCAGAAACTCATGCTGCAAAGTGATGCGTTGCTGGGAGCCTGTAGAACTGTTGAATTGAGCCGAGCCTCCTCCTCTCGGTGCCCGCGGCTGATGAACGCCTCCCTTTGAACACTGAATCGCCGAGCCGAGCAGAGTAGAACGGACCCCCCTCACGATCGCTGCTGAAGAGGTGACGCTGGTGGTGCTCGCTGACCCCTGACTGCAGCCCCTCTCTCCGGCCGTCTGCTGCCGTGGTGATGAAAACCACGGTGCACACCACTGCTGAAAGCCGCCGGTTGACCATAGCCGCAGCAGAGACGATGACGGTCCCCGCCGAGCAGACTGAACTAAACTTAAATCCTCAAATCCAATAATCTGAATCCCTACAAGTTGTCATGGCATTCCAATCACCTAAACAACAAGGCGAAGCACTCCCAGACACACTCCGTGACAAAACAAAGTTCTTTTCCTCAATCCGTCCCAGAGGAGCAGACTGCCCCCCCGAGCGCGAACAATGAGGCCATGATCTAGCTCGCCATTATTTGTAGTGTATTGCCATTATTTGTCATATATTGAGTGTCCAGGAAGCACTTTTTACCCTGTTGCATAAATGATTGGAGAGGCCAGGCATGTCCTTATTTCTGTATCATTTTATTAAGGACAAAGCTTAGTTACCAAATTCATGATCAGTCCATTCCAGAGCCATCCTAGAGCAGTCCCCTCATAGCTGTCCCCGACCTCATCTGGAACCTGGCTACAGATCTCACTCTGACTGACTGGATTCTCGACTGACCTCTCTGACTGGATTCTGTGGATTCTCACTGGATTCTCTGGATCTCCGCACATTTGAGACCCTCTTTATAATTCTCCCCAAATAGTGCATGTAGGGTGTGCACCCCAACGCCCTTGTATGTGTGTACGCACGTGCATGTGCGTCCCCAGACCACCGCATACTAAGTAGATGGTCACTTCTATAGATTATTAACACAATGGTATCCACGGTTCAATACAATAGCCTTTACAATTTCATAGCAGACCTTTTCAACTGATCACATAGGCCGTTCTTGGAATGTGTCTGTGGGCCAGCTAATATCAAGCCTCTCAGAACTTACATGCAGGAACTCAGCTAGTGAAGGTTTGTCCTGCACAACAACATGACATTATACAACATTATATGGATATTTCATCGTAATGTGGCTTTGTAATATACGACAAGGTCTTAATGGCTTAAACAGAATCCGTGTATCTTGTGTTCAATCAATATTCTGTCTGGTGTCCCAAAATTTAAAATCGAAAATTGGCTTGTTTTTCAATATCAGCTTTTTAACTACAAGGATGGAAAACGAAAATTGACTCAAATCGCGTTTTTCTTTTTTTGTTAAACACAACTTCTTGCCAAGATAACAAGTATTCTGAAATCCAAAATCCAAAATCCAAAGATGCCCTTTTTCAATTTCCAATATCTGTCTTTCGTCTACATGAATGGAAAATAAATGAAGTCCTCTTCCGCTTGTAGTTTTAACGTTAACACCCGGAACCGATCCGGAAGCTTCCAATGTTTTTAACTAGCCAACTAACAGATACTAATAGGACAGATTAGCACAGTACTGTACTGTCTGTAGTACAGTAGCCTACAGTTCTTGCGTGCGGGACGGACCGTCGGAACAGGACGGGTCCCTCGGACGCGGCCGTGGATCTCCCGGGGGTGCACCGGGCGCCCCATTTATGATTATGATTATTTGATCGCCCTTTTTTTAATAGCCTACTTTATTATACAGAAACAAAAACACAATAAAACATCAAGACAATGAATGCTTTGTTCCTGATCATATCTGTTCTTATCCTTAATTGTTTCCATATCGCCTATCTTTTTTTAGTCCTGTGTGTGCATGTAGGCTACTGGTCACCGGAGGAGACAATACATTAATTTATTGTTTTAATGTATTTATTTACAATACATTTCTAAGCGATATCTTTATATAGTGCTGGGTGTGTGGATGACCTAATGCAATGATAGCCATTGCATACATTGCAATCGGATTTAGCACTAAGATAAAAGATAATTAATTTAGAATTAAATTAATCGATAAAATAACGCATTATTCAATGATGCATTATGGCTACGCACTGTGTGGGTGCAGATAGCCGATCTACAACCTCATAGCGACATAGCCTATATGTAATAGGCCTATATATGATGATAATAATAATAATAGATGAACTAGCCAAATGTGGTTCCTTGCACACTTTTGATTGCACCTGTTGAAATCTTATTCAGCTGTGAGCGGATAGAGATAGATAGATAGAGATAGATAGAGACAGACAGACAGACAGACAGACAGACAGACAGACAGACAGACAGATGGACGTCAATCATGTCACTGCAGTTCAATTAAATGCTATTAACTAATGCTAATAGTTAATGCTTTAACTAAAACTTTTAGCATCAATAATAATCGTATAGGCTATTGGCCTACTGTACAGCAGAGAGAGATCTAACGGCCGGGCTCCACCGGGCGCGTCAGCGTCGCGTCTCCGTCACCGTCAGGGAATGTTCCCTTTTTAATCAATGAAGGGTGGCTCCACTGCCCGCGTTGACGGAGACGCGACGCGTGCATTAAAATTGAACCGGTGCGTTTTTTGACGCGACGCAGACGCAACGCAACGCGTCCGGTGGAGCCCTGGCGTAAGTATACTGTTTGCAAAATGTGATAAAGTCATGAAAGGGTTTATGTTTTCAGGGAGACATGCATGAGCTAGATGCACATAAAACATGAAACAGTGTAGTGTAATTACTATGGGAGAGATTGAGGGTGTTCTGCTTTTCTAATTTCAGATCCTGTCAATTCAATGAGTCGGGACCCATTTGTGAGTCACGGACCGATTTTCATGGGTCACAACCCCAGGAAAAAAAAATCCAAATTTATTTTCCTATACATTTAAAAAATATATAAATATTTCACAATTCTAAAACCAACACATCTAAGCAATTCCATAAATAAAAGAGATTGGAAGACGACTATTCGACTAATCAAGGTCAGGCCTAGTGAAATTGTATGTCAGACAAAAGTTAAAAGTCTCACCTGGCAGTGGTGACATTCATTTTTGACTGTGCTGTGTCGACACACCAGTCGCCAACCTCTACATATGCTCAATGAGAAGCGTTTGCACTTAATTTAGATAGAAGCACACACACACACACACACACACACACACACACACACACACACACACACACACACACACACACACACACACACAGGGCTGAGGGAAGTAGGGGTGCTGGGGGGGCTGTAGCACCCCCTCCCCCCAGGCACAGCCCCCCCTCGAACAGGAGGGGAAGAAAAATAAAAGAGATAGGCCAGGCCTAATAAATATGCTGTATCACAGTATTGGCACCTTATCCTGGTTAATTGCCTGTGTCAGTTCGTTCATATAACTTGCGTGTGGAGAGGGAAAGTAAAGGCCACGTTTGCGCGTGAAAATGCGCAAAAATGCGCGTGCATGATGCGCGTGCACGCGCATTTTTGCGGCGCGCCCTGTGCGCGCGCACCCCCTACTAGACGCTCAGCCCCTGCGAGTGTAAAGTACTTCCCGCGGGCCTGCACACACACACACACACACACACACACACACACACACACACACACACACACACACACACACACACACACACACACACACACACACACACACACACACACACACACACACACACACACGCCCCTTGCACAACACTTCCTCCACTCAAGTATTTTGGTGAAGTTGTAGGCTGTGTTAAAATATGTATTTTCCATTTAAAGGACAACTTTAGTTTTTTTCAACCAAGGTTCATGTTTTAGGTTGTTAGATAAATTAAAAGATGAGTGTAAAAAAATACATTTGCTGCTTTCTTTCGTTTTAGGGATTTTAGCTGTTTTTGACAGGGGGGCGGGGCATTCGAACATGGGGCTAAATATGTATTTTTTTTACAAAATGTTAAAGCGATTTCTTTTTTTATTATTTACTATAGTCCTACTAGACCCCAAGAAATTACATTTGGTCACAAAAGATCACAGGATCTACTGAATGTGTCAAACTGACATATTGAGCCTATGACACACAATGTGGCTTCCCCCCAGTCGGCCTCCTTCACATTCAGTAGATCCTGTGATCTTTTGTGGCCAGATGTAATTTCTTGGGGTCTAGTAGGACTATAGTAAATAATAAAATAATAAATCGCCATACAATTTTGTAAAAAAAAGACGTATTTAGCCCCATGTTTGAATGCCCCCGCCTCCCTGTCAAAAATAGCTAAAATCGCTAAAACGAAAGAAAGCAGCGAATGAAAAAAAATATTATAATTTCTCTAACAACCTAAAACATGAACCTTGGTTGAAAAAAACTAAAGTTGTCCTTTAAGGTGAACCAAGCATGTGCTGTTGACATCTGTTGGTTTTATTCATTAATAATACTCTTGCTGTTCATTTATTTTACAAGGAGGTCATCATTCAAGCAAAAATCGAGGATGTCTTACAATGTGATATTTTCGTACAGTCTTTAATACAACAATATTCACACTAGCATGAGTTTCCTCCTGAACCTCTCCTCTATACTGTAACACATACAGGATAGAGACAGCTGTGAGAGAAATAGATCACCTGGATTTGCCTTGCTGCTGTCACATCTTTTATACTGTACATTACATAGACATGAAGTACGGTACTGTAACTCCAAAGCTTTGAAGAGAGATACGCACGTTATATAAGGCATGCAACAGCAGACGAACTTGGCTACAACTACAACCAATCAGATGGACTGTTTCTTGGATGCAAAGTAAGTAATTAATAAGTAAGGTTTATTGAATGAATGGCAGTATAGGAGCTTCCAAATGATCAGGGCGTGTATAGCAGGAACCCATAATGTTCATCGGAATCATTAAGCCAACAATATTCATGTTATAATAGCTGAAGGTATTCCTTTGTTTTGCTTTCTGTGATATCATTCCCAGGGTAAGGGAAGGCACAGAAGGAAATGTTTGTTAGCACCGGGTATTACTTGAACTTTCAACTTATTGGTGCCTGCTCTAGCTGATATGCATACATGACAATTTAAACTCAATATTATGCAAAGCTGTAGTATAAGATAGACCACATCCTGTTGAACATGACACACAGATGCAATGCAATACCTGCAACAAAACCATTTTAAAGGCAAAACTTTATTTCACAGTACAGTATAGAATGGGTACACGTACACTTCAAACGAAAGCACAAGTCAATACAAAAACTGCTACTTTGAGGACGAAACCATGAAAAGCACTAAGACTAAGACTCTACTCAGGGTCATCCATTTTTAATTCATCAGAACATTTAAACATTTAAAGTACAAATATACACTTCTATGAAAAACAGGAATCATGGGGTGGGGGTGAATCTGAGGGTTTTTTTTTTTTTTTTTTTTACAGGGGCCAGTTTCAAATTGCATCCGTCCGTAGTAGGTGCTCTTTGAGAGCGGTTTTGGAGGAGTCAAGGGATTCACATTTCTTAATGGCTGTTGGTAGGGCATTCCACATTTTAGTGGCATAGGAGCGAAATGAATTGAATCCCTTGTTTGAGCCGAATCTGGGTTGCACGTGGTTTGTTGAACTCCCTCTGAGTGTGGACTTTGTTGACATTAGGTAAGTATTGCCAGGGCGTGCAGAGAGCACTGAGGGGGCAGGTGCCCAGGGCTGGACTGAGACAAAAGAATCATCCCGGACATTTTCGCGGAATTTGGACCAGACTGGCCCACTAGCGGGTCGGCCTACCGGGCATACAGTATGTCTGGTACGTCCTGTGGCCAGTCAGTCCACCCCTGCAGGTGCCCAAGGGTGCGTATAACGTCAGTCCCACGTCCCAATAACCCGACACCCATAAATCCCAATAATTCCGGCACCATACTAACCCTTTCCCCAAACCCTAGTCCTAACCACACGGGGAAGCCACGGGCGAGTCCTAAGCGGCCGCGTAGTCAGACAAACGGGATGTCAGGGTAATGCGTGCCCCCATAAAAGGGCACATGTGACACGATTTTTGTGGAGGTCCCTCGTGCCATATACCATCAGAAATGTAGTACATTGGATGTCTTAATGGAGCAAGATGTTCCACAGTAACTTGGCCCATGTCATTGGAGAGAGTAAAATAACATTAAACAATGGATGGTACTGTAAATGTTGTGGTGACATCAGATAATGCATAGTCTATAGATGTATCTCTACGCACGATCAATGCACAACACGAAGCAATTACCTTCATTTAATATACAAGCATGCACGTGTCCCTATCCCTACAATGCAAACATTGGGGATAGCCACATTATAACCACACTGACACACACACACACACACACACACACACACACACACACACACACACACACACACACACACACACACACACACACACACACACACACACACACACACACACACACACACACACACACCAACATTAACACTGCGACTACACAACACCGCCTTTCCACTGGCACTTCATATAGCATTGGACCTTTCATCGCCAGTGGTACTTGTTGAATAAGTAGAGCTCATCCGGCCTCTGTCTGAAGGAATGAGGGTCTTCATGACCCGACACACCCTACATGGAGCCCTGCTCATCAAACGCAGGAGGTTCTTCCTGAACCTCTCTCCTACAAACACATACAGGATGGGGTTGAGACAGCTGTGAGAATACGCGATGGCCTGGGTGACTTGTAGAGCCAATCTGATGTCATTGCTGATTCGACAGGAATGAAGAACCTTGAGTAACTCCAATGCTCTGAAGAGTGAGGCGAGGCTGTAAGGCATCCAGCAGCAGAAATACACGGCCACGACTACGAGGACTAAGCGGATGGACTGTTTCTTGGATGACTGGGTGTGTAGGAGCTTCCAAATGATCTGGGCGTAACAGAAACCCATAATGGTCATTGGAATCAGTAAGCCAAGGATGTTCATTTTGAAAAGGCCAAAGATAGTCCAGAAGTGCCTGTTGCCTGTTGCGGTTTCATTCACTAAGGAAGCACCGCAGATGGACTTCTGTGAACTTCGGTCCGTCTCTACCTTTAGAAAAATTATATCTGGAAAAGAGGCGAGAAAACCGGCAAACCATGTAACGGCAGCTGCAATCATTCCAAAGGTGAGTGTTCGTGCTTTCATTGCATAAACCGCATGCACTATAGCCAGGTAGCGATCGATGCTCATCAGGATGATGAAGAAGATGCCGCAGTAAAAGCCAATGTGGTAAGCACCGAGGACCATCTTGCACATGGCGTCGCCAAACGCCCACTGATCCCGGGCTTGGTGGGCGAGGAAGGGAAGGGAGCACACCAGGAGAAGGTCAGCGATGGCCAGGTTGAGGAGGCACACGTCGCTCATGCTACGGAGCTTCACCCCGAAGATGATGACCCAGAGGACGAGCACGTTCCCCAGAAGACCCACGACGAAGAACAGAGAATAGATCACTGGGAGAAAGGAGATCCCATGTTGTTCATATTCACACACGTTTCCAGCTCCATTTTCATTGTCGTACGGCTCGTACTCGAACTCTGTAGTTTCAGGTGAGCTGAAAAATAAATTGCAGGATAAGAGTAGGGATTAGGTGCATGTTTATAATGATGCAGTAGGCTATATTAGATCCATTTTTGAAAGAAAAACAACAGCATCTTAGTCCTGTGTAGAACATATTACGTTTTGTGCTTCAAGAGTCTCTAGATTGGTATATGTTGTGACATACAGCAGAGAGAGATCTAAGTATACTGTTTGCAAAATGTGATAAAGTCATGAAAGGGTTTATGTTTTCAGGGAGACATGCATGAGCTAGATGCACATAAAACATGAAACAGTGTAGTGTAATTACTATGGGAGAGATTGAGGGTGTTCTGCTTTTCTAATTTCAGATCCTGTCAATTCAATGAGTCGGGACCCATTTGTGAGTCACGGACCGATTTTCATGGGTCACAACCCCAGGAAAAAAAAATCCAAATTTATTTTCCTATACATTTAAAAAATATATAAATATTTCACAATTCTAAAACCAACACATCTAAGCAATTCCATAAATAAAAGAGATTGGAAGACGACTATTCGACTAATCAAGGTCAGGCCTAGTGAAATTGTATGTCAGACAAAAGTTAAAAGTCTCACCTGGCAGTGGTGACATTCATTTTTGACTGTGCTGTGTCGACACACCAGTCGCCAACCTCTACATATGCTCAATGAGAAGCGTTTGCACTTCATTTAGATAGAAGCACACACACACACACACACACACACACACACACACACACACACACACACACACACACACACACACACACACACACACACACACACCCGCCCCTTGCACAACACTTCCTCCACCCAAGTCTTTTGGTGAAGTTGTAGGCTGTGTTAAAATATGTATTTTCCATTTAAAGGACAACTTTAGTTTTTTTCAACCAAGGTTCATGTTTTAGGTTGTTAGAGAAATTAAAAGATGAGTGTACATTTTTTTTTGCTGCTTTCTTTCGTTTTAGGGATTTTAGCTGTTTTTGACCCGGGGGGCGGGGCATTCGAACATGGGGCTAAATATGTATTTTTTTTACAAAATGTTAAAGCGATTTCTTTTTTTATTATTTACTATAGTCCTACTAGACCCCAAGAAATTACATTTGGTCACAAAAGATCACAGGATCTACTGTACGTGTCAAACTGACATATTGAGCCTATGACACACAATGTGGCTTCCCCCCTTCCCCTCCTTCACATTCAGTAGATCCTGTGATCTTTTGTGGCCAGATGTAATTTCTTGGGGTCTAGTAGGACTATAGTAAATAATAAAATAATAAATCGCCATACAATTTTGTAAAAAAAAGACGTATTTAGCCCCATGTTTGAATGCCCCCGCCCCCCTGTCAAAAATAGCTAAAATCGCTAAAACGAAAGAAAAAGCAGCGAATGAAAAAAAATATTATAATTTCTCTAACAACCTAAAACATGAACCTTGGTTGAAAAAAACTAAAGTTGTCCTTTAAGGTGAACCAAGCATGTGCTGTTGACATCTGTTGGTTTTATTCATTAATAATACTCTTGCTGTTCATTTATTTTACAAGGAGGTCATCATTCAAGCAAAAATCGAGGATGTCTTACAATGTGATATTTTCGTACAGTCTTTAATACAACAATATTCACACTAGCATGAGTTTCCTCCTGAACCTCTCCTCTATACTGTAACACATACAGGATAGAGACAGCTGTGAGAGAAATAGATCACCTCTGTGACTTGTAAAGCCACATGGATTTGCCTTGCTGCTGTCACATCTTTTATACTGTACATTACATAGACATGAAGTACGGTACTGTAACTCCAAAGCTTTGAAGAGAGAGACGCACGTTATATAAGGCATGCATGCAGACGAACTTGGCTACAACTACAACCAATCAGATGGACTGTTTTTTGGATGCAAAGTAAGTAATTAATAAGTAAGGTTTATTGAATGAATGGCAGTATAGGAGCTTCCAAATGATTAGTATAGCAGGAACCCATAATGGTCATCGGAATCATTAAGCCAACAATATTCATGTTATAATAGCTGAAGGTATTCCTTTGTTTTGCTTTCTGTGATATCATTCCCAGGGCAAGGGAAGGCACAGAAGGAAATGTTTGTTAGCACCGGGTATTACTTGAACTTTCAACTTATTGGTGCCTGCTCTAGCTGATATGCATACATGACAATTTAAACTCAATATTATGCAAAGCTGTAGTATAAGATAGACCACATCCTGTTGAACATGACACACAGATGCAATGCAATACCTGCAACAAAACCAAGTCAATACAAAAACTGCTACTTTGAGGACGAAACCATGAAAAGCACTAAGACTAAGACTAAGACTCTACTCAGGGTCATCCATTTTTAATTCATCAGAACATTTAAACATTTAAAGTACAAATATACACTTCTATGAAAAACAGGAATCATGGGGTGGGGGTGAATCTGAGTTTTTTTTTTTTTTTTTTTACGGGGGCCAGTTTCGAATTGCATCAGTCCGTAGTAGGTGCTCTTTGAGAGCGGTTTTGGAGGAGTCAAGGGATTCACATTTCTTAATGGCTGTTGGTAGGGCATTCCACATTTTAGTGGCATAGGAGCGAAATGAATTGAATCCCTTGTTTGAGCCGAATCTGGGTTGCACGTGGTTTGTTGAACTCCCTCTGAGTGTGGACTTTGTTGACATTAGGTAAGTATTGCCAGGGCGTGCAGAGAGCACTGAGGGGGCAGGTGCCCAGGGCTGGACTGAGACAAAAGAATCATCCCGGACATTTTCGCGGAATTTGGACCAGACTGGCCCACTAGCGGGTCGGCCCACCGGGCATACAGTATGTCTGGTACGTCCTGTGGCCAGTCAGTCCACCCCTGCAGGTGCCCAAGGGTGCGTATAACGTCAGTCCCACGTCCCAATAACCCGACACCCATAAATCCCAATAATTCCGGCACCATACTAACCCTTTCCCCAAACCCTAGTCCTAACCACACGGGGAAGCCACGGGCGAGTCCTAAGCGGCCGCGTAATCAGACAAATGGGATGTCAGGGTAATGCGTGCCCCCATAAAAGGGCACATGTGACACGATTTTTGTGGAGGTCCCTCGTGCCATATACCATCAGAAATGTAGTACATTGGATGTCTTAATGGAGCAAGATGTTCCACAGTAACTTGGCCCATGTCATTGGAGACAGTAAAATAACATTAAACAATGGATGGTACTGTAAATGTTGTGGTGACATCAGATAATGCATAGTCTATAGATGTATCTCTACGCACGATCAATGCACAACACGAAGCAATTACATTCATTTAATATACAAGCATGCACGTGTCCCTATCCCTACAATGCAAACATTGGGGATAGCCACATTAAAACCACACTGACACACACACACACACACACACACACACACACACACACACACACACACACACACACCAACATTAACACTGCGACTACACAACACCGCCTTTCCACTGGCACTTCATATAGCATTGGACCTTTCATCGCCAGTGGTACTTGTTGAATAAGTAGAGCTCATCCTGACCCTGTCTGAAGGAATGAGGGTCTTCATGACCCGACACACCCTACATGGAGCCCTGCTCATCAAACGCAGGAGGTTCTTCCTGAACCTCTCTCCTACAAACACATACAGGATGGGGTTGAGACAGCTGTGAGAATACGCGATGGCCTGGGTGACTTGTAGAGCCAATCTGATGTCATTGCTGATTCGACAGGAATGAAGAACCTTGAGTAACTCCAATGCTCTGAAGAATGAGGCGAGGCTGTAAGGCATCCAGCAGCAGAAATACACGGCCACGACTATGAGGACTAAGCGGATGGACTGTTTCTTGGATGACTGGGTGTGTAGGAGCTTCCAAATGATCTCGGCGTAACAGAAACACATAATGGTCATTGGAATCAGTAAGCCAAGGATGTTCATTTTGAAAAGGCCAAAGATAGTCCAGAAGTGCCTGTTACCTGTTGCGGTTTCATTCACTAAGGAAGCACCGCAGACAGGCTTCTGTGTACTTCGGTCTGGCTCTACCGCTAGAAAAATGATATCTGGAAAAGAGGCGAGAAAACCGGCAAACCATGTAACGGCAGCGGCAATCATTCCAAAGGTGAGTGTTCGTGCTTTCATTGCATAAACCGCATGCACTATAGCCAGGTAGCGATCGATGCTCATCAGGATGATGAAGAAGATGCCGCAGTAAAAGCCAATGTGGTAAGCACCGAGGACCATCTTGCACATGGCGTCGCCAAACGCCCACTGATCCCGGGCTTGGTGGGCGAGGAAGGGAAGGGAGCACACCAGGAGAAGGTCAGCGATGGCCAGGTTGAGGAGGCACACGTCGCTCATGCTACGGAGCTTCACCCCGAAGATGATGACCCAGAGGACGAGCACGTTCCCCAGAAGACCCACGACGAAGAACAGAGAATAGATCACTGGGAGAAAGGAGATCCCATGTTGTCCATATTCACACACGTTTCCAGCTCCACTTTCATTGTCGTACGGCTCGTACTCGAACTCTGTAGTTTCAGGTGAGCTGAAAAATGAATTGCAGGATAAGAGTAGGGATTAGGTGCATGTTTATAATAAAATGATGCAGTAGGCTATATTAGATAATTATTTTGAAAGTGTTGTGCTTCAAGAGTCTCTAGATTGGTATATGTTGTGACATACAGATCTACGTATACTGTTTGCAAAATGTGATAAAGTCATGAAAGGGTTTATATTTTTCAGGGAGACATGCATGAGCTAGATGCACATAAAAAATTAAACAGTATAGTGTATAGTTACAATGGGAGAGATTGAGGGTGTTCTGCTTTTCTAATTTCAGATCCTGTAAATTCATGGGTCACAACCCCAGGAAAAATCTCAATTTATTTCCTATACATTTAAAAAATATATAAACATTTCACAATTCTAAAACAAACAAATCTAAGCAATTCCATAAATAAAAGAGATTGGAAGACGACTATTCGACTAATCGAGGGCATGCCTAGTAATCGTATGACAGTTGAATGTCAGACAAAAGTTAAAAGTCTCACCTGGCAGTGGTGACATCCATTTTTGACTGTGATTTGTCGACACACCAGTCGCCAACCTCTACATATGCTCAATGAGAAGCGTTTGCACTTAATTTAAATAGACACACACACACACACACACACACACACACACACCCCTTGCACAACACTTCCTCCACCCACGTGTCTTGTGGGGAAGTTGTAGGATGTGTTAAAATATGTATTTTCCATTAAGGTGAACCAAGCATGTGCTGTTGACATCTGTTGGTTTTATTCATTAATAATAACACTTTATGGCTGTTAATTTATTTTACAAGGAGGTCATCATTCAAGCAAAAATCAAGGATGTCTTACAATGTGATATTTTCGTACAGTCTTTAATACAACAATATTCACACTAGCATGAGTTTCCTCCTGAACCTCTCCTCTATACTGTAACACATACAGGATAGAGACAGCTGTGAGAGAAATAGATCACCTCTGTGACTTGTGAAGCCAAATCAATTTGCCTTGCATGCTATAAGGCATGCAGCAACTTGGCTACAACTACAACCAATCAGATGGACGCAAAGTATTGGATGCAAAGTAAGAAATTAATAAGTAAGGTTTATTGAATGAATGGCAGTATAGGAGCTTCCGAATGATCAGTATAGCAGGAACCCATAATGTTCATCGGAATCATTAAGCCTAGGGATGTACCGAAAGGGAAATTCTTGGCCGAAACCGAATACCGAATACCGATACAGTTATATTCGAATACAGAATATCCGAATATGATTAATATTATATATCTTTTTTTCCTACCATTGCTGTCATGGCCGCACCTTAAAGCTACCTGATTATGGCAAAATAAATGGTCATGGCAAAACTTAACTTAAATAATAATCACTATTATGGGTCCATAAAACATTTATTCAGCTCTTTTGAATGCATTAATTGCATACACTATTTGGTGATATATTTTCTGCCTATTCAGGCCGAAACCGAATAGGCCAAAAAATAAAAATGCATTTTTAGCCATTTTCTGACGAATATTTTCTGCGGCCGAATATTCGGTGCATCACTAATTAAGCCAATAATATTCATGTTATGATAGCTGAAGGTATTCCTTTGTTTGTGCTTTCTGTGATATCATCCGGCCAGGGTAAGGGAAGGCACAGGAGGATCGGAATGTTTCTTAGCACCGGGTATTACTTGAACGTATTGGTGCCTGCTCTACATGAAACAATATATCTGGTAAATAAAAGGCAAGAAATCCAGAAAGCTGCAATCATTCCAAAGAAGCGTGTTTGTATTTTCAGTGCACAAACCGCATGCAATGCACTATAATAGGCAGGTACCTGTCAATGCTCATCAGATTGAGGAAACATACCATATCCTGCAGTTAAACAAATATATATAGTAAACACTGATGACTAAGCAGCAAGGTAGGCCTAACGGCACATGCATATGCGTGTGTGCGCGTGCGTGTGTGTGTGTGTGTGTGTGTGTGTGTGTGTGTGTGTGTGTGTGTGTGTGTGTGTGTGTGTGTGTGTGTCTGTGTGTGTGTGTGTGTGCGTGTGTGTGTGTGTGTGTGTGGTGTAACACCCCCAACTCTTGTTCCTGTTCACATAGTTTCTGTTCCCGCATTTGTAGTAGTGTCATAATTTCTTAGAAAACAGTCATGCACTGCACACATGCATCTTTGCATCTACTACTGTATAGCTTTACATTAGAATATACTGTATATTTGCATGGACATGTTGTGTACGTGCACACACAGGCTGCCATGACGGAAAGATTTGGCAGGACAAACGGCCTAACCTCCCCGAGAAGCCTTTCATTCTGTGCGTCTGAGACGTGTTCAAAGACCAAATCAAACACACAAACCCAGGCTATTATAGTATAGCTTATAGTAGGCCTACCACATATACCCATAGGCTAGTAGCCTATAGTACCACACCATATCAGCTTAATATCCAACCCATAGGCTAGAGCAGGGGTTCTCAACGTTTTTGCCCGGGGACCCCCGGAAATGCTTTGGCAATGTCTCGGGACCCCCGCCCCGCCCCATCCCGACCCCCAATATAAATTGACTGCTACAATAACCTTAACCCATTTTGGGTGGGAACCCCTTTTGGTGTTTTAAGCATTATGTTATAATTTAGCTATTGAAAAATAGCAGATCTACAAGCTCATAGCGCGCCACCGAGTGGCGCGCTACGAGCTTGTAGATCTGCTATTTTTGAAAAATCGTGAAAATTAAAAATAAAATAAAAACTAATTTGGGGACCCCCTAAAATAATTTGGCGACCCCCGAGGGTTCGCGACCCACGGGTTGAGAACCCATAGGCTAGAGGCAGAATGCTGACTCTATGAGACCTGCGCTGTCAAAGGATTCAGTAAGTCAGTGGCCTTGTGGTCAGAGTGTCCGCCCCGAAAAATTGCAGCACACAAAAACAAAAAAAACAATTGCACCACAGCACACTCAAGTGTGCAATTTTCTTGTTTGTTCCACAGAAGCATTCAAGAAGTGTATGGCTACTGTCCAGTTTTGAGAGGAGGGAGAGTTTCTGGCACCTCAAAAGGTTTGCTTGCGTAGAATGCGTACGTACAGTACAACAATCCTCCTGGGTGCGACTTGCCACGGAATGCCAACCTCGACAGACTTGGATCTGGAGCAGCTAAGCTCCAGATCCAGCTACTGAACTCTATCTGCGTATGATTGGAGCAGCTAAGCTCCAGATCCAGCTACTGAACTCTATCTGCGTATGATTGGAGCAGCTAAGCTCCAGATCCAGCTACTGAACTCTATCTGCGTATGATTGGAGCAGCTAAGCTCCAGATCCAGCTACTGAACTCTATCTGCGTATGATTGGAGCAGCTAAGCTCCAGCAGCTACTGAACTCTATCTGCGTATGATTGGAGTGTCTGCCATTGATCTCTGTGAATGTAGAAAGCCACAGACTGTTCACCACAACATCATCACTGAATCATTACGAATGCCCAACCTTCAAATCATGGCGTCAGACGGCCTAATTGAACTGGATGACGATACTATACTTCTTGGCTGATGTCCAAAAGGCCTGTGTAGCCCTACATGAACTGAGGTTAAGTTTGGGTCAGCTATTTAAAATGCTCATTTGTTATAATCGTATGCTTCTCTCAACTTTAAAATTATTATTTTTATTTAGTTGATTTTAAAACAGCACAGATATTATATAAAGCAAGCGGCAGCCATAAACTGCTTCCTGGCTATATTCAAAAAAGGTTTAGGGATAGGGATGAGTGGAGAGGGGAATTAAACTTTAAACAAATAGGTGTTGGAACTACCTTGAAGAGCATGTGTGTTTCTGTTTACGGAGTTAAGCTGTGGAACAGCTTGCCCGAGCCTATAAAGCAAAGCATTAACCTAAAGCAATTTTTTTTAAAGGCTCAAATATTATTGGACAAATACAACCTGGAATGAGTGGGGGGTTGAGTTATCTGTTATGCTATGTAGTGTTGGATTGAAGTTTTGAAATTGAAATTGAAATTGAACATTTTTGCATTGTCTTTTTTTTCTTCTTCCTTGTTTCTCGTTGTCTGTTGTTTTCCGTTGTTATTGTTTTGTTTTGTTCTGTTCTCTGTTTTTTATTATTGTTTTGTTCTCTCCTCTTTTTAATGCTTATTAGTATTAGTATTAGTATTTTGGAATATATTGTGATAAGGATTCAAACTAGACAAACAGGTAAATGCAGTAGTTAAGTCCAGCTTCTTTCACCTCCGTTCCATAGCACAAATCAAACCATTCCTCTCCACTCCCAACCTAGAAACAGTCATCCATGCCCTCATTACATCCCGTCTACTGCAACTCCCTCTTCATTGGAATCAGTCAAGAAAACGGCCCAAATGTGCTGACATCATCATATTTGTGATGACGACGGCAATGGCCGTTTTTAGCCCAATGAGTGTTTTTTTTTTGCAAAACTAATGCTTGGAATTGATTCAGCATCATGAAAACCCCTAGTTTGACACATCATATGCTACTGAAAGCATAATGAACTTTTGAATATTTTGCCTAATGGTATGGTCACATATTATGCCAATTCTGAAAATTGCTCTCAACATATGCAAGTTAGCATCTGGCAGTTTCTACATGCTGGGGAGTGACCCATACTCAACATTTCTAAGATAAAACCTTGGTGTACTCAACATGTCCGGGTTCACAATGGGGCTCTATGGGCTGGAAAGTAGACTATTGGATCAAGACTATCATAATTATGTGTATTTATTTGATCGATTCTGACATTTGCATATCTATATGATATACAAAAGTAAAAGTCAGACCCGATAAAAATAGATATGATAGCCGTGATGATCCAAGGCTATGTGGCCATTTCCCTTGGGGAATGGGTTGGGGAGAATGTGTGTTTACTTTTGTTGATTTATGTTCAATTAATCATTTACTTTATAGGTGTGTGTGTGTGTGTGTGCGTGCGTGCGTGCGTGCGTGCGTGCACAGTTTGCAGAGGTTGCTCTATCATTCTGCCAGTGAGTATAGCCTACACTTGTGGGAGCCTGAGCAGTTTCCACACTAGCACTACATTGTGAACAGTATAATTGTTGATATCGGTGATCATGCCGTCGGAGAAAACGCACATGGTCTTGGAGAACTATATCGGTGGAAAGTTTGTCCCTTGTTCCAGTCAGATCGACTCGTTCGACCCATCAACCGGGGAGGTCTACTGCAAAGTGCCTGACAGCGGCAAGGATGAGGTGGGTAGGTGGGCCTATTATTATTAGCCTAAGACTCTCGTAGATGTATTTTATATCGATTCTTTCTGACATTAACTGTCAGAATCTATAAAATACATCTACGAAAGTCTAAATCTTAGGCTAGGGCTATTATTATAGAAACTTATCTAAAACACATGAGTAGCTTATAATTGACAGTTGAGACAAATAACCATAAAGTCCATCATTTATTATGACCCCTCCCCAAAAAGGCCTATCTGTCCTCCTGACCCCTTATCCATGATTTATACATTATGGAAAATTAGTATGGATATGGATTAATAATATGAATTTGTCTCAATTTATGCATGTTACATTACAATACAATTAGGTTTTGATATTAGCTAATTTTGCTATTTGGTGCTATTTTGTGGAACATATATACATAGCCAGATAAATACATGCATTTTATACTTTAGCTACTGTATCAGAGCTAGACAATTAATATATTGCTGCAGTTTGAAATAACTGCATTTAGGACCTATAACATGAGATATGTAGGAAACCTGAGGCTGTTTTAAAGAGCTTAGTCAGAGTGAAGCACCTTTGCTCTTGACAGTGTCAACAGTGTCAATCATTAAACACACACAGATACATTGACCCCAGAATCACTGCTGTAGCGTGCGGGGGGGCTGCCAGGCCCTCACATGTAGCGTGCGGGGGGGCTGCCAGGCCCTCACATGTAGTGTTCGGGGGGGCTGCCAGGCCCTCACATGTAGCGTGCGGGGGGGCTGCCAGGCCCTCACATGTAGCGTGCGGGGGGGCTGCCAGGCCCTCACATGTAACGTTCGGGGGGGCTGCCAGGCCCTCACATGTAGCGTTCGGGGGGGCTGCCAGGCCCTCACATGTAACGTTCGGGGGGGCTGCCAGGCCCTCACATGTAGCGTTCGGGGGGGCTGCCAGGCCTTCACATGTAGCGTTCGGGGGGGCTGCCAGGCCCTCACACCTCCGTTATAAACACACACAGTACATTGTCTAACTTCCTGGTGCAGGTGGAGGCAGCAGTGGCAGCAGCCAAGAAGGCCTTCCCTGATTGGTCAGCCCGCAGCGCGGAGCAGCGAGCCGAGGTTCTCAACAAACTGGCAGACCTGATGGAAGCCCGTCTGGAAGAATTCGCCCAGGCCGAGTCCAGAGACCAAGGTGAGCTAAACACACGACAGACCGTGAACCAATGGCCTCGGTAAAAATGTAACTCTGAATTTTAAACACTTTTGACCGGAGGACGATTCTACGAATGTCTTCTAAATCCTGATAATCCAGCCTTCTCCATGTATGGCTATCCAGGGTTTGATGAGGTCAGTGTCGTGATCTTCATATATGGCATACGAGGCGTGACCATAAATGGTAAATGGTGCATTTATATAGCGCCTTTATCCAAGGCGCTTTACATAGTGCATTACATTCACCCATTCACACACCGATTGCGGCGGAAGCCATGCAAGACACTGCAGGGGTTCAGTGTCTTGCCCAAGGACATGTAGACAGGAGGAGCCGGGATTCGAACCGCCGACCCATGGATCATTGGACGATCTGCTCTACCTCCTGAGCCACAGTCGCCACATCACCATATACGTATGGAGGCATGACACAACGCCTTTTCTTCTCCTGATCACTACGTCTAGTATTATTCTGACATCATGTCACAGGTCTACATGCTCCATATATGGCCAATACAGAATTCATTCCATATGTTGATCTGACCTCATCAAACCCTGTACACTCAAGACACTGCCCCCTGCTGCCACCCTTAGATCTCCATATATGGAGCTGACATCTGACCTCATCAAACCCTGTAGGCTTGTACACTCAAGATACTTCCCCTGCTGCATGTCACCCTTAGATCTCTATATATGGAGCTACATGTCACAAGTCTGTGACATGACATCATGTCACAGGTTATCATGACATCATGCCACAGGTTATCATGACATCACGCCACAGGTTATCATGACATCACGTCACAGGTTATCATGACATCATGCCACAGGTAAGACGGTGGCGTTTGCCCGGACGGTGGACATTCCCAGATCGGTGGAAAACTTCCGCTTCTTTGCGTCGTCGGTGCTCCACCACACCACGGACTGCAGCCAGATGGACCACCTGGGCGTTGTCAACTACACCGTGCGCTGCCCTGTGGGAGTAGGTGAGACCTCTGCCTGTGTGTGCGTGTGTGTGTGTGTGTGTGTGTGTGTGTGTGTGTGTGTGTGTGTGCGCGCGCGCGCGTGTGCGCGCGCGCGCGCGCGCGCGTGCGCGCGCGCGTGCGCGCGCGTGTGTGTGTACGTGCGTGTGTCGAGACTGCATACTTTACAGAAAGAATGCATGGCCTTTGCTGTTTACGGGTGTGACTGTTAAAGTGGAAGTGAAGGTCACACGCAGGCACATGCACGAGTGTGATCGTGTAACCCATCGTGTGTGTGTGTGTGTGTGTGTGTGTGTGTGTGTGTGTGTGTGTGTGTGTGTGTGTGTGTGTGTGTGTGTGTGTGTGTGTGTGTGGTTGATTGGTAAAAAATAAATCAACTCTCAATGGAACAGGGAGCCAGACAGTGTAAGTTAGTTAAGCTGGGGTGATTATGCACCTTCTAGTTCTTGTTTGTTGTCTGGGGTGATTATGCACCTTCTAGTTCTTGTTTGTTGTCTGGGGTGATTATGCACCTTCTAGTTCTTGTTTGTTGTCTGGGGTGATTATGCACCTTCTAGTTCTTGTTTGTTGTCTGGGGTGATTATGCACCTTCTAGTTCTTGTTTGTTGTCTGGGGTGATTATGCACCTTCTAGTTCTTGTTTGTTGTCTTGCAGAGATTTGAATGAGTTGTATTAATACCCAGAGATGAGAAAAGGCTTGGAATGTGGCTATAGTTTAGAATGTTGATGTTCTTTTGTACTGTAGTAGGAACCAGCAATGTAGATACGATATATTGCTTGTTTAGGCCGGGTGGCACTGTACGCCTGTGCTTGGTGGTGGAACGACAGAGGACTGGATATATTTAGTGGCATGAGTGAGCTGTATTTTTGGACAGTATTTTGTAATGTATTGTAGTAGCACCTGCGTGACCATAGGGTGGTGCTGCTGCACCATAGAAAGGCAAACCTTCCTTGTATTTGCCCCTAGCTGTTGTGTGGAGTCTTTGGGGCCTGCATACTCGGTGGGCTGTCAGGTTTGTTAAAAACATACGTGTAAATGGGGCATTACCTGGGTAATTATTCATTTCATTTATCAGTTAATTTTTCACTTTCACAGTTAAGGCTGTATATGTGTTTGCGGATCTAAAAGTTGTTTTGAGAAGCTATACTCAAAGTTAACCCATTTTGGGGCGGGAACCCCTTTTGGTGTTAGCATTATGTTATGCTTTAGCTATTGAAAAATAGCAGATCTACAAGCTCATAGCGCGCCACCGAGTGGCGCGCTACGAGCTTGTAGGTCTGCTATTTTTGAAAAATCGAAGAACCACTGGCATAGAAACATAGCTTTTTCAGAAAACTGTCAGGATGTAGAAGACATTTTTAGAATCTGATCTCAGGTCAGAATGGGTTTTAATCACAGCTAAGAGGAGTAAACCACAAAGCTTCCTGGCTGGCTGATAACATGAGGAAACAAACAGTATAGCTACTATTTTCACTGCATGATTCTAATCTATCACACATTGAGTAGCTGCTTCACAAACTGCTCTTGCACAGGTGTGATGTTTCTCAAACCCACAGATAACAGCTTTACAAGAGTGCACTTTAACCCATTTTGAGATCAGATTCTAAAAATGTCTTCTAAATCCTGACAGTTTTCTGAAAAAGCTATGTTTCTATGTCAGTCGTTCTTCGATTTTTCAAAAATAGCAGACCTACAAGCTCGTAGCGTGCCACTCGGTGGCGCGCTATGAGCTTGTAGCTCTGCTATTTTTCAATAGCTAAAGCATAACATAATGCTAACACCAAAAGGGGTTCCCGCCCAAAAGGAGTTAAACCTTACTCCTCTCACCACTGTCACATCTTTCAGAGACACTGTTTAATTTTAGGTTTAAGTTTTTTATTGTTATATAAACAAGACCCTACATGGTATTTATATGAATTCATGAAAAGGAAGCCCGATAGATGCCCGGCCAGCAAACCGCCTTCTGTTAAAAAAACAAACAAAAAAAACATCCTCTCAGTTCAGGGCTGTTTAATCTGGAATGATCTATACCTTGACCATAAGATATTGTATTTCATTTCCATCCTTTAAGTTCAAAATTATAAATAAATACGTGGTTACTCGACAGTCGACAACCAAACCTGCTACCATACTTGTATAGTCTGATAGACTAGCAGTGCAGTGAGTGCACCTTGACAGCGTATCCTATATTACTTGAAAGCAATACTGCACTTTATGCACAAGTTACTTTAGTTTCAGTTCTGTTTTGCCGTATAAAAACTACCATGCAAATATATCAGGCCATTGTGTTGTGTTGGATCATGTCCAGCAGTCAAGGAAAACATTCCAATCGGAACTCTAGCTTGTTTCATTTTCGTTTCAGTAGCGTTCCTTGTCGAGTGGCAACAAGTTATCTGTGCCTGTGATCTGGCAAGCCATGACGCCTACTTTTAAATTAGTAGTATTTAAAGCATCTGTGTTTCAAAACCCAACACACACCACTGTTTATTCCGGTTGGGAGAACTCTGCACTTTAACCCAGCTCCATACCACCCCCCAGCTATTGACGCCCCTGATGACACAAGTCTGTGTGAATGTATATGACTGGAACCTTACTGGAACCTCCAGTTCCAGTAAGGTAAACAGAAGGGGAGGGGAGGGGGGTCTTTTAACTCTAAAGGTATATATATATATTTTTAAATATATGTTTATTGGTAGTAGGTTTCAACAATTTAAGTTTAGTTTGAACATACCATTTTTTCCCCATTTTCTCCCCCCCCCCCCCATAGTTATCGTCATCATTAAAACAATATAAAACAACAATAATAATTGAGTACAGACATACAAAAACAACAAGACAACAAAAAGATGACAAAAACAATAATTTAAGCACAGATGACAAAAACAATATAAATAACAAAAAAAACAAAAACAAAAATAAAATAAATACAATTATAAGTTATGTAAAGGTATAATATTATTGACAGTTCAAATATAGTTCAAAGTTGAAAATAAATGGTATGCATGGTTGACTGGAGCCCCATCAGGGCTCTCTTTTCTTTTTTCTGTTATTATGGGGAAGACTTTCGCTGAAAATAACAATCTACCAAGCTATGCGTTGTGAGCTTGTAGTGTGTTTCTTCTGCATGACACTGACCGTAGTACGTATATGACAAAGTTAATTTATGAGAAAAATGAAATATGGAGATACAAGGTTTCTGTCAACAATATTGTGTTGCTGCCTGTCGGGAGGAAACCAGTATTACTCCATTTTTGAGTTTTTTTTGTTGTTTCGAAAATACTTTCCATGGAAATGGAAATGGAAAGTAGTAAAACACGCTTTGGACAAAACCTCTTAACTCCATTGGACCCTCAAACTGTCTGCTAAAACAACTAACTCCACCACCTCTCCCCCTCTCATGCAAGTAATTGACAATATGTATATAAAGTCACAACATGACCATTTTAAGGCAAATTCTTATTTCACAGTACAGTATGTAGAATGGGTACACTTCAAACGAAAGCACAAGTCAATACAAAAACTGCTATACTTTGAGGACGAAACCATGAAAAGCACTAAGACTTGTCTACTCAGGGTCATCCATTTTAATTCATGTGTGTGTGTGTGTGTGTGTGTGTGTGTGTGTGTGTGTGTGTGTGTGTGTGTGTGTGTGTGTGTGTGTGTGTGTGTGTGTGTGTGTGTGTGTGTGTGTGCGTGCGTGCGTGCGTGCGTGCGTGCGTGCGTGCGTGCGTGTGTGTTCATGTCAGTGTGGTTGATGTGGCTATCCCTACATTGGTTGCATGCATGCCATGCACAGGCGTGCATGCATGTTTTTCTATGCATGTTTGTACATTAAATCAGTCCTTCATGACCCGACACACCCTACTGTACATGAAGCCCTGCTCATCAAACGCAGGAGGTTCTTCCTGAACCTCTCTCCTACAAACACATACAGGATGGGGTTGAGACAGCTGTGAGAATACGCGATGGCCTGGGTGACTTGTAGAGCCAATCTGATTCCGTTGCTTAGGCGACAAAGTGTAGAGACATGAAAAACCTGGAGTAACTCCAATGCTCTGAAGAATGAGGCGAGGCTGTAAGGCATCCAGCAGCAGAAATACACGGCCACGACTACGAGGACTAAGCGGATGGACTGTTTCTTGGATGACTGGGTGTGTAGGAGCTTCCAAATGATCTGGGCGTAACAGAAACCCATAATGGTCATTGGAATCAGTAAGCCAAGGATGTTCATTTTGAAAAGGCCAAAGATAGTCCAGAAGTGCCTGTTGCCTGTTGCGGTTTCATTCACTAAGGAAGCACCGCAGACAGGCTTCTGTGTACTTCGGTCTGGCTCTACCGCTAGAAAAATTATATCTGGAAAAGAGGCGAGAAAACCGGCAAACCATGTAACGGCAGCGGCAATCATTCCAAAGGTGAGTGTTCGTGCTTTCATTGCATAAACCGCATGCACTATAGCCAGGTAGCGATCGATGCTCATCAGGATGATGAAGAAGATGCCGCAGTAAAAGCCAATGTGGTAAGCACCGAGGACCACCTTGCACATGGCGTCGCCAAACGTCCACTGATCCCGGGCTTGGTGGGCGAGGAAGGGAAGGGAGCACACCAGGAGAAGGTCAGCGATGGCCAGGTTGAGGAGGCACACGTCGCTCATGCTACGGAGCTTCACCCCGAAGATGATGACCCAGAGGACGAGCACGTTCCCCAGAAGACCCACGACGAAGAACAGAGAATAGATCACTGGGAGAAAGGAGATCCCATGTTGTTCATATTCACACACGTTTCCTTTGACGTACGGCTCGTACGTATATGTAGTTTCAGGTGGGCTGAAAAATAAATTGCAGGATAAGAGTAGGGATTAGGTGCATGCAGTGTGGCAGCAAATTTTGATTTTAGTTTTAGTTATAGTCTCTTGAACAGTTTTAATTTAGTTTTAGTCACATGGAATGTTTTGGTGTTAGTCTAGTTTTAGTTGACTAAACTAATCTAAGAGATTGGAAGTCGACTATTCGACTAATCAAGGTCAGGTCTAGTGAAATTGTATGTCAGACAAAAGTTAAAAGTCTCACCTGGCAGTGGTGACATCCATTATTGACTGTGCTGTGTCGAGAGACCAGTCGTCAACCTCTACATATGCTCAATGAGAAGCGTTTGCACTTAATTTAAATAGAAGCGCGCGCGCACACACACACACACACACACACACACACACACACACACACACACACACACACATTAACAATGTGACTACACAACACCGCCTTTCCACTGGTACGTCATACATGTAGCAATTATGGACATTTCAACCCCAGTGGTGGCAGTTTCTGAATAAGTAGGCCCATCCTACACACACACACACACACACACACACACACACACACACACACACACACACACACACACACACACACACACACACACACACACACACACACACACACACACACACACACACACACACACACACTCCCCCCCCCCCCCCCACACACACACACACACACACACACACACACACACACACACACGTGTGCTCAGACTTCAGTTTCACTACTCTGTCCAGACTTGTGTTGCTCCACACGCACGCAATCCAGCATGACAGTGTTTCTCGGAAGTCTCGATTCCGAGGGACTTCACCGTGTTCCCCCCCCCCAGCATCTCTCTCCCTGTTTCCTGTCTGCCTATACTCTATCATGAAAGGCAATAAATAAAAAAGAGACCACCATTTATCTTAATATTTTCATCCTAACCCATTTAGGCCTGACCTCAAAATTAAAAAACCTTCTTCTAAATCCTCCAGTTTTCTGAAATAAATATTTTCACGGTTTTTCAAAAATAGCAGACCTACAAGCTCGTAGCGCGCGCTATGAGCTTGTAGATCTGCTATTTTTCAATAGCTAAATTATAACATAATGTTTAAAACACCAAAGGGGGTTCCCGTCCAAAATGGATTTTAATAGACATTTTAATAATAAACAAAAAAAGGGTATTTACACACAGAAGGAAAATTGTGGATTTATTGTTTGATTTGAGCCTGACATTTTCCATAAAAAAATATCCAAAAACTCTTATTGCTTAAATAATGTTAAAGCAGTCACACAGCCCTAGTCCAGCCTAAAGAGGCACCATCTTTAACAACATATATTATGACCATGTGGAAGAATGTTGTTTTATCATAATAACGATATTGCTATAAATGACAAAGATGTGTGTGCTAAATAACAGAACTGGTTGTGGCCTGCATGGTTGCTATTACTCTAGCTGATATGCATACAGTCATGACAATTTAAACTCAATATTGTGCAAAGCTGTAGTGTAAGATAGACCACATCCTGTTGACCATGACATTAATTTAAGGCCAGTCCACACCCACACCCACACACACACACACACACACACACACACACACACACACACACACACACACACACACACACACACGCAATGCAACTACCTGCATTAATTTAATCCCTTGTTTGAGCCGAATCTTCAGTTCAGTTCAGTTTTATTTTGGCCATAAAAAAACAAAAAAAACATTACATTACATTACATTACATGTATTCATTTTGTCGTGTTTTTTTACACTTTTCGTTTTTTTCTTTTTTTCTTGTAGAGACCAAAAGGGTTTAGGCTGAAGCCAATGGCTTATTGTGCCTATAGACACAATGGGTTGCACGTGGTTTGTTGAACTCCCTCTGAGTGTGCATGAACTTTGTTGACATTAGGTAAGTATTTAGACTTGCCAGGGCGTGCAGAGAGCACTGAGGGGGCAGGTGCCCAGGGCTGGACTGAGACAAAAGAATCATCCCGGACATTTTCGCGGAATTTGGACCAGACTGGCCCACTAGCGGGTCGGCCCACCGGGCATACAGTATGTCTGGTACGTCCTGTGGCCAGTCAGTCCACCCCTGCAGGTGCCCATGGGTGCGTATAACGTCAGTCCCACGTCCCAATAACCCGACACCCATAAATCCTACTACCAAATATTCCGGCACCATACTAACTATCCCCAAACCCTAACCCTAAGAATAGAGCCCCATACTAACCCTATCCCCAAACCCTAACCCTAAGAATAGAGCCCCATACTAACCATATCCCCAAACCCTAACCCTAAGAATAGAGCCCCATACTAACCCTATCCTCAAACCCTAACCCTAAGAATAGAGCCCCATACTAAGCCTATCCTCAAACCCTAACCCTATCCCCAAACCCTAACCCTAAGAATAGAGCCCCATACTAACCCTATCCTCAAACCCTAACCCTAAGAATAGAGCCCCATACTAACCCTATCCTCAAACCCTAACCCTATCCCCAAACCCTAACCCTAAGAATAGAGCCCCATACTAAGCCTATCCTCAAACCCTAACCCTATCCCCAAACCCTAACCCTAAGAATAGAGCCCCATACTAACCCTATCCCCAAACCCTAACCCTATCCCCAAACCCTAACCCTAAGAATAGAGCCCCATACTAACCCTATCCTCAAACCCTAACCCTATCCTCTAACCCTAACCCTAAGAATAGAGCCCCATACTAACCCTATCCTCAAACCCTAACCCTATCCCCAAACCCTAACCCTAAGAATAGAGCCACATACTAACCCTATCCCCAAACCCAAACTTTAAACTTGAATCCCTGCCATATAGCACCAGAAACGTAGTACATTGGATGTCTTAATGGAGCAAGATGTTCCACAGTAACTTGGCCCATGTCATTAGAGACAGTAAAATAACATTAAACAATGGATGGTACTGTAAATGTTGTGGTGACATCAGAGAATGCATAATGTCTATAGATGTATCTCTACGCACGATCAATGCACAACACAAAGCAATTACATTCATTTAATATACAAACATGCACGTGTGCAACGCCGTGCATGCATGCAAACATTGTAGGGATAGCCACATTAACCACACACACACACACACACACACACACACACACACACACACACACACACACACACACACACACACACACACACACACACACACACACACACACACACACACACACACACACACACACACACACCAACATTAACACTGCGACTACACAACACTGCCTTTCCACTGGCACTTCATATAGCAATGGACCTTTCATCGCCAGTAGTGGCAGTTGTTGAATGAGTAGAGCTCATCCTGACCCTGCTCATCAAACACAGGAGGTTCTTCCTGAACCTCTCTTCTACAAACACATACAGGATGGGGTTGAGACAGCTGTGAGAATACGCGATGGCCTGGGTGACTTGTAGAGCCAATCTGATGCCATTGCTGATGCGACAGACTGTAGAGACATGAAAAACCTGGAGTAACTCCAATGCTCTGAAGAGTGAGGCGAGGCTGTAAGGCATCCAGCAGCAGAAATACACGGCCACGACTATGAGGACTAAGCGCATGGACTGTTTCTTGGATGACTGGGTGTGTAGGAGCTTCCAAATGATCTGGGCGTAACAGAAACCCATAATGGTCATTGGAATCAGTAAGCTAAGGATGTTCATTTTGAAAAGGCCAAAGATAGTCCAGAAGTGCCTGTTGCCTGTTGCGGTTTCATTCACTAAGGAAGCACCGCAGATGAGCTTATCTGAACTTGGGTCCGTCTCTACCTTTAGAAAAATTATATCTGGAAAAGAGGCGAGAAATCCAGCAAACCATGTAACGGCAGCGGCAATCATTCCAAAGGTGAGTGTTCGTGCTTTCAGTGCATAACGCGCATGCACTATAGCCAGGTAGCGATCGATACTCATCAGCATGATGAAGAAGATGCCGCAGTAAAAGCTAATTTGGTAAGCACCGAGGACCATCTTGCACATGGCGTCGCCAAACGCCCACTGATCCCGGGCTTGGTGGGCGAGGAAGGGAAGGGAGCACACCAGGAGAAGGTCAGCGATGGCCAGGTTGAGGAGGCACACGTCAGTCACGCTACGGAGCTTCACCCCGAAGATGATGACCCAGAGGACGAGCAAGTTCCCCAGAAGACCCACGACGAAGAACAGAGAATAGATCACTGGGAGAAAGGAGATCCCATGTTGTTCATATTCACACACGTTTCCTACCTCGTATGGCTCGTACTCGTATTCTGTAGTTTCAGGTGGGCTGAAAAATAAATTGCAGGATGAGAGTAGGGATTAGGTGCATGTTTATAATAAAATTATGCAGTAGGCTATATTAGATAAATTTTTGAAAGAAAAACAGCATCTTAGAGCTGTGTAGTTTTGTGCTTCAAGAGTCTCTAGATTGGTATATGTTGTGACATACAGCAGAGAGAGATCTACTGTTTGCAAAATGTGATAAAGTCATGAAAGGGTTTATGTTTTTCAGGAAGACATGCATGAGCTAGATGCCCATAAAACATGAAACAGTGTACAGTAGTATAATTACTATGGGAGAGATTGAGGGTGCTTTTCTAATTTCAGATTTTGTAAATTCAATGAGTCGGGACCCATTTGTGGGTCACGGACCGATTTTCATGGGTCACAACCCCAGGAAAAATCAAATTTCCTTTTCCTATACATTTAAAAAAATATACATGTATAAACATTTCACAATTCTAAAACAAACAAATCTAAGCAATTCCATGAATAAAAACATAAAATGATTATATATTGCAGGTAAAAAAACAGACTAATCGACTAAGAGATTGGAAGTTGACTATTCGACTAATCAAGGTCAGGTCTAGTCTAGTGAATGTCAGACAAAAGTTAAAAGTCTCACCTGGCAGTGGTGACATCCATTATTGACTGTGCTGTGTCGAGAGACCAGGCGCCAACCTCTACATATGCTCAATGAGAAGCGTTTGCACGCACACACACACACACACACGTGTTGCTCCAAGGGTAGTTTTAGTACTCTGTCCAGCTCTGCTTGTAGGTTCAAGTGTGTTCGGACTTGTGTTGCTCCAGAACCCACTTCAGACAGTTACCTGGACTGTGATGTAGATGTGAGAGCTGGGAGTGCATTCTTCAAGACTAAAATCTAATCTCTGACCCATCCCCCAAGGATCGCTGTAGTTCCAGGCTATTGACAGAACATGTGTCGACACGACGTGTGTGTGTGTGCGTGTGTGTGTGTGTGTGTGTGTGTGTGTGTGTGTGTGTGTGTGTGTGTGTGTGTGTGTGTGTGTGTGTGTGTGTGTGTGTGTGTGTGTGTGTGTGAGAGACATGAAACACTGTCACACATCTTGAATGGATGTTATGCATACAAAGGAATGTACATAGCACGCCATGATAGAATAGTGGAACTCATAGCGAAAGGACATATCAAAATATCATGCATCTTCAGTGAGAATGTACAAACATTCCAGGGTCATCCCATCCATGTTCCAACTCAGTGATAACTCAGATACCTTTACACCCCTGACAGCTAATACACCAGATATTGTTGTGGTTGATGAAGAGTCCAGAGAAGTGTCTGTATTAGAGATAGCCTGCACCTTTGACCACAGCCTAGAGGAAGCCTTTATGACCACGGTCATAAAATACCAACCACTTCTACATAACATCTCAGAGCTGGGCTGTAGGTGCAGGCTATTTGTCTTTATATTTGGCAGCCTAGGGCATACCCATGCACTGACTGGTTGTTAGAGGGTTCCAACAACTTGGGACGCCCAAAAAGGAGGCAAAAAGGCTGGAAAAGTATTGTGGTGTCTCTGCTATAATTGGCAGCCGTCATATATTGCAGAGACGCTGTTACTTATACCCATAAAGTACTGAGTGACTATTGTGCCTATTCTTGTATCATGAAAACACATGCCATGATTTTGCAGATGTAACTCTAATGTACCTATAATATTTGTGTCCTTTATGCATATCCTTTGTGTGGACATAAATGGTTAAAATGTGTGTGGGTGTGTGTGCGTGCGTGCGTGTGCGTGCGTAGCTGGTCTGATCAGCCCCTGGAACCTCCCGCTGTACCTTCTCACGTGGAAGATAGCCCCAGCCATCGCCGCAGGCAACACGGTGGTAGCCAAACCTAGTGAGATGACCTCTGTCACCGCGTGGATGATGTGCAAACTGATGCACGATGCAGGTAGGATCACACACAGCATAATGAAAATAAACTGATGCAGGTATAGGATCACACACAGTACCCATAATGAAAATAATCGCCCTATCACATAGTCCATAATTGGTATCGTTTTTTTTTATTGGCCTAAAATATTGTCTATATATATACATTCATGAATCCACTTGCTGACCGGCTGTCTGTAATGAGCACATTTTTATTTAAATGTTTTTTTTGTGGCTTTCGCCATTATTTTATATTTTTGAGTGGTGCAACCACTCCAAGGAACAGCAATGTCCGTGTTAACCTATGTTACTATGAGTACCAGTAGGGGCAAAAGTGGCGCTGTTGTGCCAGAAACAGAGAGAGAGAGATAGTGCTGCACTGTTGCCTGCTAATGAGAGAGAGAGAGAGGGGGGGGGGGGGGGGGGGGGTTGGGGGTGACAGGAAATGGGGAGAGAGATGGGAGGGTGACATGCAGTAAAGGCCCGCGGCACACTGCCAGACTGGATTACCAGCCAAGGTGCCTGGCCCGCTGAGCCACGGCCCAGGCCGAGCACATTTTTTAATATGGGTTTATACATGTACTGTATGTGACCATACCATTAATCAAAAGGTGATGAATGTATGTATATATACAATATTTTAGGCCAATAAAAAAAATATATACTGTACTTACACCTAGAAACCCCCTTCAAACCTATTTAGGTTCATCTTACGGTGGACATATAGTGCTTTTAAATTTGAGAAATGTATAATGGGGCTCAATGGCCACCTATGGCATGTCAAAAAAATCACTTTCACCTAGAAACTCCATTCACACATTGTATAATTCAGCTTACTGTGGAGACACTATGAGCAGGGCCTGGCTGGAAACAAGTTATTGAGCTTAGCCCAGATACCCTGGGTAAATATAGTAATCATTGTCTCCACCAGGCCGAAGGCATGGGGAGAGAGTATGTTTTGCACTCCGTCCGTGTGTGTGTCCGTCCTTCCTTCCGTCCTTCCGTCCTTCCGTCCGTCTGTGAACAGCTAATCTCCGGCACCGTTAACCCGGTCAATGCCAAACTTTGCACACACACTCCCTGGATGCCAACGATGAACCTCTGCCCCGCATTTTCCAGAACGGCCTGTTATAGCGCCACCATGAGGCAGCTTTTCACATGTTTTACCTAAAACTGCACCGATCTGCGTGAAACGTTGCATGCACACTCCCTAGAGGCCAAGGACAAACCTTTGACCTGCATTTTCCGCATCTGCCTTTTATAGCGCCACCAGGAGGCCGACTTTTGTAAAACACATCTTTTGATATTACTCCTCCAGATTCTGTCCAAAAATCTCACAAATCGTTACACAGTATCTCTATGGTCATGTGCTCAAGTCGGATCTGTCCGATATTTCATATTCCATCCTAATTGGCTATAATTGGCTTTTACAGTTTACAAGATTGCCCCGTTTTGAACAAAAGCCTCAAATCAGGAACGCAGCATGCAATTTACGTGAAATCTTTCACACATTTTCTTACTAGGCTGAGGAATATATCCCACCCTTTTCACATTGGCCTGTTATAGCGCCACCAACAGGTTCATTTTTGCAAAACACATTTTTGGAACAAAATGCCTCAAATCATCCAATTGCCATCAAAGGCAAACATGTTTATATTACTCCTAAACATTTTGCCAAACATCTCACACAGTCCTATCCTCCTGGTGGAGACCTGTGCCCGGAAGGGCACTTTTTCTAGTTTCATTTCATTTCACATGCTGGAACTTTTTACTTTGAAATGATTTGTAGTTTCTGAGTTATTTAACTTAAACGCCTAATGCATTCTCAATGGCAATAGCACAAACTTTGGCATGCTACTAGTCCTACATCAGGGGTGCCCACACATTTATGATGTGAGATCTACTTTAAAAATGACCAGCTCAACAAGATCTATCCACTGAAAAAATAAGTGTACCATTGCTGAAAATAGTTTAAATATATAATGTAACTGGGGGGGGGGCTTTGGAATAGGGAATTATGACAGGCAGTTTCTGCTGTCAAAATATGTCCCCCCCCGTATTTAACTTAAACGCCCAATGCATTCTCAATGGCAATAGCACAAACTATTCTACAAATCTACAAATCTACAGGTGATTTAGTCGACTAAAATGTATTTTGCCGGGCCTTGATGCCGTCATAATGGCTGATTTTACATTTGCTGAAAATAGCAGATATACAAGCTCACAACACATCGTAGCGTCGTAGCGTTGTCCTTGTAGATCTGCTATGTTCAGCATGCAACCAAGTGTAAAATGACTTGTACTGGATCTCTTGTCCACTAGTCCCTTCCTAACATTTTAGTCTAGTTTTTATCTGTTGACAAAATTGTCAATATTATTTAGTCTTAGATTGAATCATCATAGCTTAGTTTTCATTTAATTTCCAGTTAATTTTCATCAGTGGAAAAAGGTAGTCAACGAACATTTTTCGTCTTAGTTTTAGTCGACGAAATCAACACAGGTTGAAGTGGAGATACAAAATGTAAACTTACTGTCTAAAATATGTAGCGTTATATATAGACTTTGTGAGTTACTGCCTTGACACCGAGTCCTGGGCCCTTAATTCCCTCCCACACCTCAGGGGTCCCTCCGGGTGTTATAAACATGGTATTCGGCACGGGGCCCAAGGCGGGCGATGCCCTGGTGGCTCATCCTGACGTCCCACTCATCTCCTTCACGGGCTCCACGGCCACGGCCCAGCGCATCACGGAGCGCGCTGCCCCCTACTGTAAGAAACTCTCCTTGGAGCTGGGCGGTAAAAACCCTGCGCTGGTGTTCGCTGACGCGGACCTGGACCAATGCGTTGCCACGACTGTCCGTTCCAGCTTCTCCAATCAGGTAAGTGAGTGTATATATATGGGACCATTATAAATATGTCCCCCTCCGCCCCCTCAGGTCCAGTGAAGCCAACCTCCTGAAGGTCCGCAAGGCCAAGTACCTCACCTGGGGGGACACCTGGGGGGACAGGGCCTTCTACGTTTTGGCCCCCAACCTCTGGAATTAACTCCCCAACCATCTCAGAGTTGCTCCCTCTCTCCTCTCATTCAAAACTTCACTCAAAACCCACCTCTTTAATATATATAGTGAAAGTATGAAACAGCTGAGGTTTTGAAAAAAAAAAAAAAAAAAAGCAAAATGTATGCTGTGAAGTTGCCTAAATTGAAATAAAAACAAAGTTAAACAAAAGAAAACCCACCTCTTCAGGATAGCCTTCCGCATGCAGATGAGGTCTGGTTAAGATGTTGTTTATCCTTTTATCTTTTTAACCTTGTACTGTTGTTGTATCTGTTTTGCTTTGTTTTTTTCTAATAAAGTCTGTTCCTAATGTTCCTAGTGTTGCTTTGGGTATTTAGAAAAGTGCAATATAAATTTTCAACGGCCGACAGCAGGCGCTGTGATAGGCCTACTCGCAGTCGGGTTTTTTCTGCACCGAGCGAGAGAACAACAACCGGTCAAGACACCACACACACCATTACGTCATCGTAACATCCGGTTATGGATATTTGGCTATTCAAAATAATAGGGTTGAAAGCGGAAAAACCTTGGCAATGTGCGATAAATAGATTAATTAATCCTGGCGGGCAGTGGGTTAAACCCTACTTAGCTAATGTTGTTCCTAATGTTCCTAGTGTTGCTTTGGGTATTTAGAAAAGTGCAATATAAATTTGAGCTATTATTATTATTATATAGGCTGAGCTGGTCAGATTCACTATTTCTCTTCTCAGTACAGAAAAAGTAACAAGATTAGATAACGTTTCTAAAAATCACCACTATCAGTCCCTATAGCCACCCTATATATATTCGCAAAATGATGTCTCTAGTCTAGAGGAAATGGCATGGGGTAACCAAACTCATTAGGGCTCAACCTGCAATGTGCCTATTAGATTTTAATCAGCAGTCCTAAATACCCAAAGCGCTTTACATAAGAACATTAGCAACATACTTTATTAGAAAAAAAACAAAGCAAAACAGATACAACTAGAAAAAGTGCCCTTCTGGGCACAGGTCTCCACCAGGAGGATAGGACTGTGTGAGATGTTTGGCAAAATGTTTAGGAGTAATATAAACATGTTTGCCTTTGATGGCAATTGGATGATTTGAGGCATTTTGTTCCAAAAATGTGTTTTGCAAAGATCAACCTGTTGGTGGCGCTATAACAGGCCAATGTGAAAAGGGTGGGATATATTCCTCAGCCTAGTAAGAAAATGTGTGAAAGATTTCACGTAAATTGCATGCTGTGTTCATGATTTGAGGCTTTTGTTCAAAACCGGGCAATCTTGCAAACTGTGAAAGCCAATTATAGCCAATTATGGTGGAATATGAAATATCGGACAGATCCGACTTGAGCACATGACCATAGAGATACTGTGTAACGATTTGTGAGATTTTTGGACAGAATCAGGAGGAGTAATATCAAAAAATGTGTTTTACAAAAGTCGGCCTCCTGGTGGCGCTATAAAAGGCAGATGCGGAAAATGCAGGTCAAAGGTTTGTCCTTGGCCTCTAGGGAGTGTGCATGCAACGTTTCACGCAGATCGGTGCAGTTTTAGGTAACAAATGTGAAAAGCTGCCTCATGGTGGCGCTATAACAGGCCGTTCTGGAAAATGCGGGGCAGAGGTTCATCGTTGGCATCTAGGGAGTGTGTGTGCAAAGTTTGGCATCGACCGGGTTAACGGTGCCGGAGATTAGCTGGTAACAGACGGACGGAAGGACACACACACGGACGGACACACACACACACGGACGGAGTGCAAAACATACTCTCTCCCCATGCCTTCGGCCTGGTGGAGACAACAACAGTACAATGTTAAAAAGATAAAAGGATAAACGACATCTTAACCAGACCTCAGCCATATACTGTTTCCTATAGGAAACAGTATATGGCCCACCAGTGATGTCATCCGCAGGTACATTTTCGAGCTATCCACTCTGAGCAGAAATAGCAATGTTCTCGAATGATAATTATTAGTGAATATAAATGCATGGGACAAGTTTATTAGTATAGGTATGCAGTTGTATAGTTTGTCCACATGAGGGCGATCCTAGATCATTATTGAGACTGGCATCTTGACTTTTTTTATCTACCAGTTTCTGTCCCTCCCTCCCTCTCTTTCCCTCCCCTGATCCAGTGTTGTTTTAGGCAGCACATTTTGGTTTTAGTTTTAGTCAGTCTCTTGAATAGTTTTCACTTAGTTTTAGTCACATTTTAGTCACCTGGAATGTTTTTGTGTTGAGTCTAGTTTTAGTCGACTAAATGTCATAAGATTTTAGTCGACTAAATCTACAGTTGATTTAGTCGACTAAAATGCATTTTGGTGGACCTTGATGCCGTCGTACACTTGCTGAAAATAGCAGATCTACAAGCTCACAACGCGTCGCGCTGCGACGCGTTGTGAGCTTGTAGATCGGCTATTTTCAGCATGCAACCAATTGTAAAATAACTTATACTGGATCTCTTGTGCGCTAGTCCCTTCCTAACATTTTAGTCTAGTTTTTATTTGTTGACGAAATTGTCAATATATTTAGTCTTAGTTTTAGTCATCACAGCTTAGTTTTCATTTAGTTTCAATTTAGATTTCGTCAGTGAAAAAAGGTAGTCGACGAACATTTTTCGTCTTAGTTTTAGTCGACGAAAACAACACTGCCCTGATCCGTTCCCATATCTCCATCTCTTCTACATCATCCCAGGGAGAAATATGTCTCTGTACCAGTAGGATTTATGTAGAGAGGAGTATCTACCCCGAGTTCCTGACAAGGTTCGTGGCTGCGGCGAGGAAGTGGAAGACGGGTGCACCATCAGATCCTAGCAACAACAACGGAGCACTTATCAGCAAGGAACACCTGGAGAAGGTGAAAGCACCCCCATCCCTTCTTCAGTATCATTCTATCAATCAAATAAAACTGGTTGTATTCACACTTTGCAGTGCATAGGATTTCCTCAAGAAGCCACGATGAGACACTTAACACCAGAAACGTAGTAACCGTAGATAAGCTTCAGTCTGGCAGCCCACCAGAACCGTAGTCTATGTTTTCTAGGCTTTATATTCTTTAATCCATGTTTTGATCGGATCGCATCGATAGCTGTCTCTCGTTAGCATCCCAGTGTAAAGTGGGACAGTGGCCGCGGCCATTTTGAAGATGCGCGCGCATCCACTTGCACTCTATGTGCTGCTTTCAATGGCCTGTATCTCCAAATCGGCGGAAAGAATGCCGTTTCTGGTGAAAACAAGGTTTTTCAACGGCCGACAGCAGGCGCTGTGATAGGCCTACTCGCAGTCGGGTTTTTTCTGCACCGAGCGAGAGAACAACAACCGGTCAAGACACCACACACACCATTACGTCATCGTAACATCCGGTTATGGATATTTGGCTATTCAAAATAATAGGGTTGAAAGCGGAAAAACCTTGGCAATGTGCGATAAATAGATTAATTAATCCTGGCGGGCAGTGGGTTAAACCCTACTTAGCTCCCCCAGGGCTCTACTTTGTCTATAGGTATATGATCCTTAACCCCTGAAAATAGCCCATCTACAAGTATTGCATTATTGCGACTTGTAGATCGGTTAGTTTTGGCAAATGTTCACCACAGAATAGGAAGGTTCATGTGTTTAATACTATACTTAATTATTCACTATTTTTTCTACAGCATGTTTATGCAGTTAGTTACTGTACTGTGGATATGACTTTTTGAGTGGTGCAGCCACTCCATTGGTCACGACCGACACACACACACACACACACACACACACACACACACACACACACACACACACACACACACACACACACACACACACACACACACACACACACACACACACACACACACACACACACACACACACCATTGAAATTTGAAAACCTATTTACATCACTTGAGAAAGGAAGCACCACTCAGTTCTGACGGGTCTGATTTTATATATCTCTAATCGAATGCGTTCCAAATGTCTCCCCTCTGACGTCTGCTCTGATCTCCAGGTGCGTGGCTTCGTGGCGCTGGCCAGGTCGGAGGGCGCCACGGTCCACTGTGGCGAGGGCGTGGACCAGCTGGACGACCTCCCGGAGTCCTGCGCCTCGGGCTACTTCATGCCCGCCACGGCCATCTCCGACGTGGCCGACGGCTCCCGGGTCATGCAGGACGAGATCTTCGGCCCCGTCGCCTGCGTCAACGCGTTCGACACGGAGGACGAGGCGGTGGCGCGGGCCAACGGCGTGCGCTACGGCCTGGCGGCCACCGTGTGGTCCCGGGACGTGGGCCGTGTCCACAGGGTGGCCCGGCGCCTGCAGGCGGGCCTGGTGTGGACCAACTGCTGGCTGGTGAGGGATCTGAACCTGCCCTTCGGCGGCATGAAGCACTCGGGGGTGGGGCGGGAAGGAGGGAAGGATTCCTATCACTTCTTCACGGAGGTGAAGACCATCACCATCAAACACTGAGAGGATTATTAACATGACAGTCACGGCTCAACTTCGGCCTGTTTTATTTTTTTGCGACTGCTACATTTACAGAGCAATTAAGTGTGAACATACTGTATAAACGCTCAGATATATTATCACCAGTTCATTCAGCGTTGTTCAATAAAAAGGCATTTTAATCCGACTGCCCCGGCTATTTTTCTCAAGATGGGGTGCGTTCGGAAATTCACAGTTGCACACCGGGCGCACACTCGCCTATTCGTTTGTATTGGCAGTGCGGTCAGTACGAGTACGTGCCTAGTCTGCCTACAGTATATTGAACGCACCCAGTGTATCAGAGTGAAACACATCCTAACTGTTAGGGGCTCGTAGTTGAAAACCTACTGTAAACTGAGAAACTGGCGGTCGGATAAAAATGCTTTTTATTGAACACTGCGGAATGCACGGTGCAAATAGCCGACCCGGCAAAATCCTAATATCTGTGGCACTTATGGGTGCATAAGCACTTTATATTTTAAATCTGAACATTTATGTACACATTTGCTCTGCAAATGTATAGCAGTCACAAGAAACAGGCTGAAGTTGAGTCACGGCGCTCGTGAAGTACGAGTGTCATGTGACCATGAGAGGATGAGAGGGAAGGACATCCGAAACTCAGCTGATTGGTTGGAAACTCACGCCATTAGCACATCAAAATCCTGATTGATTGATTGATTGAAGTATTCATTAACAGTTTGTAGAATTACCGTACATTTCAAGCACAACTCAATACAAAGACTGTTAACTGTGAGTGGACGACACCATAAAGCATTACACTTGTTTACAAGAGGGTCCACCGTTTCCAATTCATCATAAATGTATCTCTTAGAGTGTGAAAACGGGCCCTTACGGGTCCACATACTCTGATGGGGGAAATCCTCTAAGTTGAAAGTGTCTCAGCAGTCACCACTGTATTCTTAATTTTCTTATAATATAATGGCAAACTGGAAAAAACAAACAAACAAACACCTCAATAGTATTAGGCCTACAACATGGCTAGGTTTGTCAGATGTCTATATTAAACTTTTTGTGATAAGCACCAACAAAGCCAGGATTTCAGTAGTACTTTCCCAATAAAAGCACTTCATACTCAGGCTCACTCAGCTCACTGACTTTGTGTTGCTTGCTTGTATGTTCTCTGTTATGTCATTAGTATCAATGGAATGCTGGGATAGATACTGGCTGTCACTGAAGATGCTATTTAATGTGATATATTTCTTCAGCTGAAGACAGACTCTGGATGCCATGCTGCTGATCTGCTAGACAGAGCATGCACTACAGACAGAGAAAACATGAACCAGCTGAACACATGTTTACATGGGGTTAATATTTACACTTGCACACAAGTCTTTCTGTTGTGCAATTGTTACATTGTGAGAGTTGTCTGCTAATTACAATGTGGAGCGTGCATGAGAGAGAGAGAGAGAGAGAGAGAGAGAGAGAGAGAGAGAGAGAGAGAGAGAGAGTTGTCTGCTAATTCCCCCACACTGCAGTAACTCTGTCATTTCTCGACCGTTTCGGACGCGGGGCGGCTCGCCAGAACCTGGCCGGCACCCTGGGCGCGTTCCTGTGGGTCTGGAAGTAAGTTCCGGGGACCCCCACACGGAGTTGCACCCCTCAGTTCACACAGGTGTGATTTTATAATACGGGCTGTTTTCTTAAGCAATAATAACTTCTCTCCCTGGCTTGGCTGAAAGGGGAGTCGGAAATGTGGAAGTGTGTCAGTAAGTCTAGAACAGTGGCGTGGAGTGGACCCTCATCTGAAAAGGTTCTGTTCCAGGAACCCCCAGGAAGAGACAATTTGTGTTGAAATACAAATTATTCAAAAATGGTTTTAAAAAATTCTAAATTTTTCCAAAAATAGACAATCTACAAGCTCACACACGCGTCGCATCGTGAGTCGTGCACTCATGAGCTTGTAGGTCGGCAATCTTTTGAATAGCCAGGGTTAAAGAGGTTAACCGTTATACTATATTAACAACATTTTGCTGGGGGACCCCCTGGGGGACCACCCTTTCAATGACCCCCTGGGGGGGGGGGGGTCCACAGGGCCCAGACGGTACCCCACTTTGAGAACCACATACAGCAAGTTGGATTATGATTGCCAGCTGGGTGGCTGCCTACCTCAATCTAGCTGATGAACCCTCCGGGCAGCTCTCACCAGGCAGCCATTAAAATACAATTACATTTTGCTGTGATATATTGCATTTAGCTGTAGCGCTCTGGTGAGGAGGAGAAGAAGAAGAAGAAGAAGAAGAAGAAGATGATATGATATGATATTTTATTTTTATTTTATTTATTCAGCACAGTATAAAAAACAACACAGTGAACATATAAATATAAGAAGGGTAAAGTGCTAGGCTGAGGCAAAAAAGCCCAAGGGGCTTATACGAGGCCTCTACCTATGTAAATCACAATGAAACATTGTACAAGAGATACAGAATATCCAGAAAACATGATTGTAGTATATAAAACAAGAACAAAATAACAAAACAAAAAAAACAACAAGAACATGATTAGAATTCTTGGTTATCTACATGATTAGAGAAAAGAAGAGATGATACAAAAAATATATAATTAAGTAATCTGGTCAATTAAGTGGGTCCTAAACTTGTTTGAAATTATTTAATGTAGTAGAATTTGATGAGATTGCTGTATAGGTGTTCCATAGCTGGGCCCCCCTGTATCTGATGGAGAACTGATGATGATGATGATGATGATGATGATGATGATGATGATGATGATGATGATGATGATGATGATGATGATGATGATGATGATGATGATGATGATGATGATGATGATGATGATTAAATGGCTGGAATGTTGCTAAATTAAATCTCGATGCATGCTGTTTAAAAATGTGACACTATAACCTCTAGGGTGACATTTTCTTTTGGTAAATTGTTTTGGTTGACAAAATGATGATGGCCTTAACACTAGCGCGTCGGAGCGGTCAGGCTGACCGATTTTGAAATTTTGAAGTGGATTTTCTTTGCCCATGAAGTCCTGAGAAAGTTCCCCTTGCATGACTTTTTCTAAATGTTCGATTCAAACCATCTCTGTTTTTTTTTTCATCTGAAACGTTTTGGAAATATGATTTTAGACATAATTCTACTAAAATGTCTGCTCTTTTTCGGTCCGTGGGACCGCTCTTAGAGCCCTCACCCTTTCTCCCCCACAAGCAGTGCTTTTCACACCTCCCTCCCGGCTGGAGACGGGCATTGTTCAAGCTAATGTGTCATTTGCATTCCAACTAGCCTTCCACATGTAGGCAAACTTACATTACAAACTTACATAAACTAAATGTTGTTTTAGATGTTATATTTGTTATATGCGGTTTGCAGAAATAACGATGTCTGACTTTATTTCTCGAAACGGAAAAATAAATATGGTGTGTGGTATTGTTTCCACCAAGCGCATAGCTCAATAGATATAAATACATGTTGACTATACACGCCATCTTTATAGCATAATTATGTAAGGTGGCGATGATAAAAATGAATCAATTATCCTGGAATAATAAAGTTTATAGCATGGTCTGTTTGACCCGACCGACATTTCCTTGGAGCGAGAATGTTCGCCGATGCGCGAATCAGCGCGATGCCAAATAAAAATGACAGTGTTTGAAATCAGTCCAACCCGATAGACGTCCCGAACTTCTAAATGTTTTGTCAGTAAGAAGAACAGTTATGTCCGTCCTTCGTCTGTAAACTTTTCTGCACGCGACCAGTGGAACTGATTTCCACGCATCACGGCTCTCTTTTTTTCTCTCTCCCTCTCTCTCTCTCCCTCTCTCGTGGAGAGGGAGAAAATATCCAAGTAACTGAAGGTGAGGTATGCGGAAGTGCATTTTAGATAACGCTGTAGCACTATTTGTGGCGGTGATGCGTCACATGACTTGATCTATCCTATGGTGTATATATAAACCCTGCTGCTGCTACGGACCTTTCTGCTGGCACAATAAATCAAATATATATAAATGACATCGATCATAGGCGGCGGGTATGTAAGGCTAGGCCAGGCTTAGCCTTCCCAAAAATTATGCTGGGTATTTTTTAAATATATATAGGCTAATATGTGCGCAGCATTATATAGAAGGCTAGCCACTCCCAACTCCTTTGTCTGTAGCCTAAACTTTTCTGATTTTCACGCACGCACGCACAGCTCTTTCCTTTTTTTGGCACAATCAATCAAATATATATTAATTACATCGATGTTTCCCCCTCTATATAAAATGACAATATATAACTAATGTCGTATTTCGTCTGAGCAATGTGCCTGGCTCTGGCAATAACGTGTGGTAGCCTATTGTATTGGCTCAATACAAAGTCGGAAAGTGTTTGCTGCGCAAGGGTATTCAATATAGCGCTCACACGTCACTATTATTATAGTTTGGTAAACTGAAATAAAAAATAACTTTGAGTTGTCCTGTCTAGTTGAAACTGCTGCCTTGAATTCGTTGGAATGTAACATTTAGAAGACAATGGCAAGCCGTCAACGGGTGCAGAGAGAGGTGTGAAGATCATTAGACAGTGGGGGAGACAATGGCCAATCAAATAGCACGAAAAACACCGGTCAGCCTGACCGTTAGCCGTCATATTAGTAGTGCATTTTTTTCAGACATCCTAGTGTTAAACTAGGATCTTGATTCATGGACATACGGTCGTTTATTTCTCTCCAGACACATTACATTTAAAATGTTCTGCTTCACCACAGCCACCATCACCATGCATCATCTTCTCTTCATCCTCTCTCATAATTGTCTCCACCAGGCCGAAGGCATGGGGAGAGAGTATGTTTTGCACTCTGTACGTCCGTGTGTCCGTCCGTCTGTCCGTCCGTCCGTCCGTCCGTCCGTCCGTCTGTGAACAGCTAATCTCCGGCACCGTTAACCCGGTCGATGCCAAACTTTGCACACACACTCCCTGGATGCCAACGATGAACCTCTGCCCCAAAATTTCCAGAACGGCCTGTTCTGCACCACCAGGAGGCCGCTTTGTGCAAAACAGGCTTTTGGACAGTACACCTACAGATTTTGTCCAAACATCACGCAAATTGGTACACAGTCTCTCTAGAGCCATTCAACGAAACGGGTCTTTCAGATTTCTCAGACTCCATCCTGATTGGCTAAGATTGGCTCAGTTCTCAGGAGTGCTCAGTTTCAAACAAAATGCTGCAAATCATGAACACATCGTGTGATTTCCGTGAAATTGTGCACGCACATTCCCACTAGGCCGAGGAAGAAAAGCCACATGAACATTTTCAACTCAGCCTCATGGTGGCACTATAACTGGCCGAAAAGTGTTTTTACCTTTAACACTCCGAACGCCCAGGACGAAGTTCTTTGTCCTTTATATTAGTAACGCCCGTCGCCCAGGACGAAGTATTGTCCAAAGTATTGTCCTGTGTTAGACGGCGCTCCGCGGTCCAGTCGCTAGTCTCGATAAATGTATTCTTGTCTCCCGTTGTTGTCGCTCGATTCTAGAGTGGTGTGGCTATTGTTAGCTGCTACACAACATCATGAACTTCCGGCCGGTCCGTCCGGAAAAGGCGTCCGTGTTTATAAATCGACTGGGCGCATGAATGTAATGGATTAAATAGTTCCGGGCAATTAAAGTGTTAACTGCACAGATCTGTGGATAACTTTGTATGCCAACTCCCTAGAGGCCAAGGAAAAACCTTTGCCTGGAATTTTTCACATCTGCTCTTTATAGTGCCACCAGGAGGCCGACATATGTAAAACACATTTCCTAATATTACTCCTTCAGATTTTATCCAAATTTCACGCAAATCGGTACACATGCTCTCCATAGTCATGTGATCAAGACGGGTTCGTTTGATTTCTCATAATCCACACTCATTGGCTAGGATTGGCTTCTAAACTTTTCAGGAGTAGCCCGCTTTGTACCCGTTTTGTACAAATCGCCACAACTACTCAACGCAGCGTCCGATTGTGGTGAAACTGTGCATGCATATTCCCACTAGGCTTTGGAAGAAATGCCACTTGACAGTTTTCAAATCAGCCTCATGGTGGCGCTACAACAGGCCAAGCCGCGTCACACACACACACACACACACACACACACACACACACACACACACACACACACACACACACACACACACACACACACACACACACACACACACACACACACACACACACACACACACACACACACAGCTCCTAAACTTTGCCAAACATCACACACACTCTTATCCTCCTGGTGGAGACCTGTGCCCAGAAGGGCACTTTTTCTAGTTAATTTCTCAGACACTTCCATTGGGGGGGGTCGCCAAATTATTAGGCAGTGGTTCCCAAACTATTTCATGTCAAGGACCCCCAAATTGACACGAATTAGCCCGCGGACCCCCATTTGAAAATATATGCCAGGGACCCCCGTAAGAGAAGACTTTTACAGCTCTAGCCGTAAAGCACTCCATTTTTGGTTCCATGATTTCAGACATGCTCTAGTATGTGACGTCTGCCCGTGCTATCAACTCATTTTGGATAAAATATAAATAAATTCAGTTTTTCTCCTCTGGTGAAAAGCTGGAGGTTGCACGACGACAGGCTCTCAGTCAAATCTGGTCACAAATAATGGGCCTTGCTATATAGAAAGGGTTGAAAACCACAGCTCTAAACTAAACCAGTGGTTCCAAAAACTGTGTTGCGTGCACCCCTTGTGGTGCGCGAACGCCCTCTAGGGGGTGCTGTGGTGCGTGCACCCCTTGTGGTGCGCGAACGCCCTCTAGGGGGTGCTGTGGTGCGTGCACCCCTTGTGGTGCGCGAACGCCCTCTAGGGGGTGCGTGACATGAAAAGGGTATAATGGTGGTTATTTAACACAAACGCGGCAAAATCTGGTAAAACACTGTTGTAAGGAGATGTATAGATGTATAGAGATGTATGTGGGAGTATATAGCAGCAGCTGCATGTCTCTCAGTGCAGTGACATATCTGTGATTATTTGCCATAATCATATTAAAAAATGTATCCTTTTCGGCCAAATAATACAAGACTGAGCGTCGAGGGGGTGCGTCAGCTAGGTCAGGAGGTAACCGCCCCGGGGGTGCGTCGGCTAGGTCAGGAGGTAACCGGGGGTCAGCTAGGTCAGGAGGTAACCGGGGGTCAGCTAGGTCAGGAGGTAACCGGGGGTCAGCTAGGTCAGGAGGTAACCGGGGGTGATGCACGGCCAAAAATGTTTGGGGACCGCTGCTGCTCCATAAACCAAACCACCGGTTTGGAGCGCAGTGTCCTTCTCTCGTTCCTGAACTAACATTTTGACTCTCTGCCTTTGAACATGTGGTCATGAATGAATGCAGTGTAAAATGAGACTTAGGCTACATGAGTGGGATCATACAAAGTCACAATGAGTCAGCGTGTGTGTGTGTGTGTGTGTGTGTGTGTGTGTGTGTGTGTGTGTGTGTGTGTGCGTGTGTGTACGCGCGTGTGTGTGTGTGCAGACTGCGCACACATTCATGCATGCATGCATGATAATGAGGAGTGGGTGTGTATGAGTGGGAGCGTGCTGTCCGGAGAATGGGAACTTATCGTTGCTGTCGGGAGGAAACCTCCTAACTCCATTTTTTAGGTTTTTGATTTTTTTTCCTATAAATCAGTGCTATTGAACACCCTTTACGTCTGTGTGTTGTTTCGAAAATATTGAACCAATGGAAAGTAGTAAAAAGACAAAACCTCTTAACTCCATTGGACTCTCAAACTGTCTGCTAAATCAGCTAACTCCACCACCTCTCTCCTTCTCATGGATGTAATTGACAATAAATAAAGTCACAACACCAGGCAGTATTGCTTTGTTTTAAAAAAAAATACAAGGTTTTCTTAATTTCCTGAAAAATGTATATTTTTCATTTCCTGAAAAAATGAAAATTTTGGAGTTAGGTGGTTTCCTCCCGACAGCAGAGTTATGCAAGACGTGTGTTAGCCGTGCACGTCCTCCGGTGAACGTGCACGTGATGTTTGTGGCCCCCCCACCCACGTACTGTACGGCCTCATTGTGAGTGACTGTACAGTACCGCCCTCATTGTTTAGGCTAGGGAAGTCATATTGTGCGATGCCACCCTGTTGGAGCACACAGAAATACCCACGTACACACACACTACTGCGATGCCACCCTGTTGGAGCACACAGAAATACCCACGTACACACACACTAGGGAAGTCACACACACACACTAGGGAAGTCATATTGTGCGATGCCACCCTGTTGGAGCACACAGAAATACCCACGTACACACACACTACAGCAACGATGCCACCCTGTTGGAGCACACAGAAATACCCACGTACACACACACTACAGCAACGATGCCACCCTGTTGGAGCACACAGAAATACCCACGTACACACACACTAGGGAAGTCACACACGTACACACACACTAGGGAAGTCATATTGTGCGATGCCACCCTGTTGGAGCACACAGAAATACCCACGTACACACACACTACAGCAACGATGCCACCCTGTTGGAGCACACAGAAATACCCACGTACACACACACTACTGCGATGCCACCCTGTTGGAGCACACAGAAATACCCACGTACACACACACTGCGATGCCACCCTGTTGGAGCACACAGAAATACCCACGTACACACACACTGCGATGCCACCCTGTTGGAGCACACAGAAATACCCACGTACACACACACTGCGATGCCACCCTGTTGGAGCACACAGAAATACCCATGTACACACACACTACACCAGTGGTTCCCAAAGTGGGGTCCGGGGACTGCCAGGGGTCCTTGAGGGAGTTCCAGGGGGTTCCCATGCAGCTGATATAGTTAATAGCTCAGATTTAATAATAGCTCAGATTTAATAATAGCTCAGATTTATATAGCACTTTTCTAAATACCCAAAGTGCTTTACATAAGAACACTAGGAACAGACTTTATTAGAAAAAAGGAAAAAAATGTAGTTAAAAAAATAGTTATAGGTCTGTAACTGCAGAGTGTGTACAATGTGAACCAAATGGACCGTGGTTCAATTTTGTACACTCTCAGGGTTAAATTAAAGTTTGATTTTACAAATGATGTATTGGGGTCCCTGCAGAGATATAGAAATGCCATTAAATAGCCGTAGACTAATTCAGGTCAACCCGGAGGGCCCTAGTGGATAGGATAGCGTGTAACGAAATGGATACCTCCCAAAATTCAGGTTAGGAGTTCTGAAGCTACAGCACGTGTACCGTTACACAGACACGTACAAATGCACACACGCACGCACACACATGCACGCACGCACGCACGCACGCACGCACGCACGCGCACACGCACACGCACACGCACACGCACACGCACACACGCACACGCACACACACACACACACACACACACACACACACACACACACACACTTAGAAATGCACGGGAACACACAGTCAGCTATTCCTTTAATTCTCCACGGTTTCCTGCCCTTGTTCTGGGTCTATCTCTCAGCTCTATCTGGTGGACATTTCATTCAGGATGGAAATCCTCAGCGGAGAGGTTCAGGGCTGACCCGGCCCGGCTGTACGTGACTGTGCGAGGAGGACTCCGCCCGCAGCCTGCAGCCAAGCCAAGCATATAACTTTCACCTCGCTTATCGGGTCACGCACACACACTGCCTACGGAGGGAGAAATGAAAATACGCAGCTTGTGCCCAGCGAGGAAGTACGGGGGTTAGGTATCCAGTGTGTGTTTGTGTTTATGAAGTGCCTGATTTCAGTGCTGCTGACTGCGGTGATTTGATAATAGGCCGCTCATGTTTATATGTACAGTACAGTACAGTCAGGAGGGCAGTTTCATGGCTGGAGGCAAAGTTTGTTTGGCCTAGAACACGAACAATACCACTTCAGTGCGTGTGTGTCTGTGTGTCCCTGTGTGCATGTGCGTGTGTGTGTGTGTGTGTGTGTGTGTGTGTGTGTGTGTGTGTGTGTGTGTGTGTGTGTGTGTGTGTGTGTGTGTGTGTGTGTGTGTGTGTAAAGCGTGAGCGAAATAAGGTAAGATCACAGATCAGTGTCATGTTTGGAAAAACAAACCAGCACCCAATGGGACACCAAATGTTACTGGTTTCCAGTCCTTTACCATTAAACCTATATTGATCTTTGGTCTGTCACATTCAGTTCATTCAGTATGTGTGGGGGTGAACATTCGGTAAAAATAGCAAATCTACAAGCTTACAAATTTGTGTATTTGCTTGAGACACACTGTAAATGGTAAATGGTGCATTTATATAGCATCTTTATCCAAGGCGCTTTACAGAGATTGTGCATCAATTCACCCATTCACATACCGATGACAGAGGAAACCATGCAAGGCACCAACCAGCACATCAGGGGTCAGCGTCTTGCTCAAGGACACTTCGACACTAACTCTAGGGGAGCCCGGGTTCGAACAGGCAACCTTGCAGTTACCATCCAGGCACTCCACTCCTGAGCCGCCGCCACCCCCCACACTGTGAGCTTGTAAATAGGCTATTTTTGGCAAAGAGATTCTGTGTAGACTATAGAGCGTCGCAGTCCCGCCCCCTACCATGGACCAGGAAATGATTCTCTGTTCATTTTCCTCATAGACATTTCAGAAAGTATTTATTTAAAGACGTTTACGCCGCGGACAAAGCCAACTCGAGTCGTGACAAATCATGACAACAAACACAATTTTTTGGGCCGAACAAATAATTAGAAAGAAGAAAAAAACGGCTTTTTTGTTGTTTTTCTTCTTTGTAATTATTTGTTTGGTCCAAAATATTGTGTTTGTTGTCATGAGTTGTCACGACTCGAGTTGGCTTTGTCCGCGGCGTAACCGTCTTTAAATAAATACTTTTTGAAATGTCTATGGGGAAAATGCATTGGGATTCATTTCCTGGTCCATGGTAGGGGGCGGGACTATGCGACAACACTTTTTCACCAATCTCTCTGTCTCTCTTATCTCTCTCTCTCTGCATGTCTCTCTCTGTTTCTACCACTGTCTCTCTTATCTCTCTCTCTATGCATGTCTCTCTCTGTTTCTACCACTGTCTCTCATTCTCTCTCTCTCTGCATGTCTCTCTCTGTTTCTACCACTGTCTCTCATTCTCTCTGTCTCTCTCTGTCTCTCATTCTCTCTCTCTCTCTGCATGTCTCTCTCTGTTTCTACCACTGTCCCTCATTCTCTCCCACAAAGAGACTTCTCTCAAGGTCCTCAGTGAGAGTTTGTTGAGGGGAGTTTTCCACAGCGTGTGACCTGGGTCCATCCCAGCTGGTGAGGAGAGTTGGGCTTTTAGAGATAAAGCAGAGTCCTGCGAAAATACAGTTTCCACGCAGGTTAAACAAACCCAGGTGCGTGCGTGCGTGCGTGCGTGCGTGCGTGCGTGCGTGAAACAAGAAGAAAAATAGGGCAGGGTCCTACACCTTTTTGGGGGGTTTTCTTCTTTCTAATTATTTGATCAGCCCAAAACATTGTGTTGATTGTCATGATTTGTCACAACAAGAGCTGGCTAATTTGTCCGAGGCTTAAATGTCTTTAAATAAATACTTTTTTAAACGTCTATGGGGAAAAAGTAATGGGGAATTCTCTTACGGGCCTGTCATCGTAATGAAAGGGGGCGGGACTCTCTATTAGTGCAGGCCTTCTGTGAGAGCACTACTAAGCGAGTCTAGCGAGAGATCACAGTGGTATGCAAATAGCATAATGTGTGTGTTTCTGTGCTTTGTTACCTAACCAGGAACAGAATGTCAAACAAACCGGTCGGTCACTATAATATGTAGGTTAAGTATCATATAACCGATCACTCACCAGTGCTTTAAGTGTTTGATAATGTGTCTGTGTTTATTTAACAAAGAGACAGAGAGAGAGAGAGAGAGAGAGAGAGAGAGAGAGAGAGACAGAGAGAGAGAGAGAGAGAGAGAGAGAGAGAGAGATGGAACATTGTGCCCTATATATGCCTATAGATCAGAGCTTTTCAACCATTTTGATATCAAGGTCCATTATTTATATACGGCATTTGAGCCACAGACCACCATTTGAGCCACAGACCACCATTTGAGCCACGGACCACCATTTGAGCCACGGACCACCATTTGAGTCACGGACCACCATTTGAGCCACGGACCACCATTTGAGTCACGGACCACCATTTGAGCCACGGACCACCATTTGAGCCACGGACCACCATTTGAGCCACGGACCACCATTTGAGCCACAGACCACCATTTGAGCCACGGACCACCATTTGAGCCACGGACCACCATTTGAGCGAGCCACGGACCACCATTTGAGCCACGGACCACCATTTGAGCCACGGACCACCATTTGAGCCACAGACCGCCATTTGAGCCACGGACCACCATTTGAGCCACAGACCACCATTTGAGCCACGGACCACCATTTGAGCCACAGACCACCATTTGAGCCACGGACCACCATTTGAGCCACAGACCACCATTTGAGTCACGGACCACCATTTGAGCCACAGACCGCCATTTGAGCCACGGACCACCATTTGAGCCACAGACCACCATTTGAGCCACGGACCACCATTTGAGCCACAGACCACCATTTGAGTCACGGACCACCATTTGAGCCACGGACCACCATTTGAGCCACGGACCACCATTTGAGCCACAGACCACCATTTGAGCCACGGACCACCATTTGAGCCACAGACCGTCATTTGAGCCACGGACCACCATTTGAGCCACGGACCACCATTTGAGCCACGGACCACCATTTGAGCCACGGACCACCATTTGAGCCACGGACCACCATTTGAGCCACGGACCACCATTTGAGCCACAGACCACCATTTGAGCCACAGACCACCAGTTGAGCCACGGACCACCATTTGAGCCACGGACCACCATTTGAGCCACGGACCACCATTTGAGCCACAGACCGTCATTTGAGCCACGGACCACCATTTGAGCCACGGACCACCATTTGAGCCACGGACCACCATTTGAGCCACGGACCACCATTTGAGCCACAGACCGTCATTTGAGCCACGGACCACCATTTGAGCCACGGACCACCATTCGAGCCACGGACCACCATTCGAGCCACGGACCACCATTTGAGCCACGGACCACCATTTGAGCCACGGACCACCATTTGAGCCACGGACCACCATTTGAGCCACGGACCATTTAGCCTCTCAGATCCGCCAAGACTTAGAATATTTTGTTGTCGTTCGTTATGATTTAACACCTTGGATGTCCAAGCCGGAGTGCGCCCTGGCTTGGACATCCAGGGTGCCCTGATGGGCACCCTGGATTAAATGGATTAAATAGTTCCGGGCTTCTAAGGTGTTAACAGGCAAACAATCAATGTTTAACAATCATTTGACTCTCAAGAGTTAAAGATCTAATAAGGTTCTATTTCATTATACCAACTCTCCATCATTTAGCCATGCAGGGGACCACCTGGACCCCCCTCAAGGACCACCGGTGGTCCCTGGACCACAGGTTGATTATACCAACTCTCCATCATTTAGCCATGCAGGGGACCACCTGGAACTCCCTCAAGGACCACCGGTGGTCCCTGGACCACAGGTTGATTATACCAACTCTCCATCATTTAGCCATGCAGGGGACCACCTGGACCCCCCTCAAGGACCACTGGTGGTCCCTGGACCACCTGGAACCCCCTCAAGGACCACTGGTGGTCCCTGGACCACCTGGAACCCCCTCAAGGACCACCGGTGGTCCCTGGACCACAGGTTGATTATACCAACTCTCCATCATTTAGCCATGCAGGGGACCACCTGGAACTCCCTCAAGGACCACTGGTGGTCCCTGGACCACCTGGAACCCCCTCAAGGACCACTGGTGGTCCCTGGACCACCTGGAACCCCCTCAAGGACCACCGGTGGTCCCTGGACCACAGGTTGATTATACCAACTCTCCATCATTTAGCCATGCAGGGGACCACCTGGAACTCCCTCAAGGACCACTGGTGGTCCCTGGACCACCTGGAACCCCCTCAAGGACCACTGGTGGTCCCTGGACCACCTGGAACCCCCTCAAGGACCACCGGTGGTCCCTGGACCACAGGTTGATTATACCAACTCTCCATCATTTAGCCATGCAGGGGACCACCTGGACCCCCCTCAAGGACCACCGGTGGTCCCTGGACCACAGGTTGATTATACCAACTCTCCATCATTTAGCCATGCAGGGGACCACCTGGACCCCCCTCAAGGACCACCGGTGGTCCCTGGACCACCTGGACCCCCCTCAAGGACCCCTGGTGGTCCCTGGACCACAGGTTGATTATACCAACTCTCCATCATTTAGCCATGCAGGGGACCACCTGGACCCCCCTCAAGGACCACCGGTGGTCCCTGGACCACAGGTTGAGAACCACTGGCCTAGATATCTGACCTCCTAGTATAGCCGTCATGAATACTGTATATTTTACATAAGGTTGTGTCCCCTGACACGGTATACTGATACCCAATAATACTGTTGTTTTTGGCAGCAAATCTCTATTTTAGTTTTAGTCATAGTCTCTTGAATAGTTTTCCTTTGGTTTCAGTCACATTTTAGTCAACCGGAATGTTTTAGTGTTAGTCTAGTTTTAGTCGACTAAATGTCATAAGATTTTAGTCGACTAAATCCAATAATAAACTGTATTTATAAAGTGCTTTTCAAAAAAAAGTTTTACAAAGTGCTTTACATTGAATATAAAAACTGTAGGCCTACATCAGTTTTACAGGCATTGGTGAGAAGATCTTCTTCACTATAGAGATATTTAGGATCCCAGAGCCTGCAGACTCGTCTACAGTATGTTGCATAATAGTACGTTATTAACTCCATTTTCTAAAAGGCTTCACTATATGGAATGAATTCAAAATCCCTCCAATGGATGGTCCAAATAACCCATTTTGGGCGGGAACCCCTTTTGGTGTTTTAACTAAGCATTATGTTATACTTTAGCTTATTGAAAAATAGCAGACCTACAAGCTCGTAGCGCGCCACCAAGTGGCGCGCTACGAGCTTGTAGGTCTGCTATTTTTGAAAAATCGTGAAAATGCGCCACAAATCTTTGAATATATATTCTTTCAGAAGACATCAGGCCTAAATTAAATAATATATACTGCCTAACATTACATTGTCTCACTTGGGAGAAAAGCCCATAATGCTTGATATATCTTTGCCAGGCATGTATAGGGAACAACAAAACCATCCACTTTGTGATGGATGACAACAAATCCTCCCTGAATGCAAAAATAATGATGCCAAAATGTCAACGGTGGAACTGTCATGGTGGAATGTTGCAGTGTGCCTGTCGCCCCCAGCACTGCAAACCCTCCACTGAGACTGCACAGATCCCAAGCTCTGTCTGTCTGTCTGTGTGGGTGGATGCGTGTGCGTGTGCATGTGTGTGTGTGTGTGTGTGTGTGTGTGTGTGTGTGTGTGTGTGTGTGTGTGTGCGTGCACATGCATGCATGCTAGTCTTATTATGCACTGTATTATGTGTGTGTGTGTGTCTGCTTCTGGGAATGTGACAGTGTGTGAGATTGTGGCGAGCTAGTGCACGTGTTTGTGAGTGTGGGTGCGTGCGTGTGTGTGTGTGTGTGTGTGTGTGTGTGTGTGTGTGTGTGTGTGTGTGTATGTGTGTGTGTGTGTGTGTGTGTGTGTGTGTGTGTGTGTGTGTGTGTGTGCGCGCGCACTGTATTATGTGTGTGTGTGTCTGCTTCTGGGAATGTGACAGTGTGTGAGATTGTGGCGAGCTAGCGCATGTGTTCGTGAGTGTGCGTGTGTGTGTGTGTGTGTGTGTGTGTGTGTGTGTGTGTGTGTGTGTGTGTGTGTGTGTGTGTGTGTGTGTGTGTGTGTGTGTGTGTCTACTTAATGCTGACAGGTCAGTTCGTGGCAGTAGGAGCAGATGGCTGATTTTGGCTTCTGAATCTTCAGGCCTTTGTCCAGGTGAACATTTGCCTGCCCTAGTTTGGCCATGGATGGAAGTGCAAAACACAACAGAAAAAAAACATATGGCCAAATAAAAAAATGTAAAGGACCACTTCAACCATTTTAACCTATCTTCATATAAATGCTCCTAACTATTGCTCATGGCATAATTTGTGTCCACTTTACTGTGTCTCAGAGGAGGGTAAACCAGCCTACTAGTGACATCACCGGTAGGCAGATTTTGATAGATAATTAATGCCAGAACAACGGATTCTATTTCAGCATGCTATAAGACTGTATAGTCTCTATTAGTTTTGAATCCCCGTTGATGATGTCATTGGCTTTCTGAACCTGTATAGTGTACAGTAAATACTGTAGCCCAAAAAGACTAGATACATGTATCGACCAGTGTTGTTTTTGGCAGCAAATTTCTATTTTAGTCTAGTCATATAGTCTTTGGAATGAAACTTCATTTAGTTTTAGTCATATTTTAGTCACCAGGAATGTTTTAGTGTTAGTCTAGTTTTAGTCGACTAAATGTCATAAGATTTTAGTCGACTAAATCTGCAGTTAATTGATGCCGCCGTAATGACTGATTTTACACCTGTTGAAAATAGCAGATCTACAAGCTCACAACGCGCCGCGCTGCCTGCTCACGCGTTGTGAGCTTGTAGATCTGCTATATTTTCAGCATGCAACCAAGTGTAAAATGACTTATACTGGATCTCATGTCCACTATAGTCACTTCCTAACAGTCTAGTTTGTTGACGAAATTGTCAATACATTTAGCTTAGTTTCAGTCATCATAGCTTAGTTTCCATTTAGTTTTCGTCAGTGAAAAAAGGTAGTCGACGAACATTTTTCGTCTTAGTTTTAGTCGACCCCCCCCCCCGAAAATATATGTCTAATAATAATGAGCTATATACAATAATAATAATGAGCTAATAAAAAATATGAGCTATGTTAAAAAAGTTGTCAAAATGTCAACTTGAAGCATAAGAGGAAATCACATAACTGTGTCCTTCCAGTATTTATTCATATAATGAGTTGTTTCCTGTAATGTGTTTTCTTTCTCGTCCTCCAGTCTTTTCGTCTTTCCATTCCATGTTTGTTTACGGTTAAATTTGTCCTCACGCTTTTTCCATTGTTTTATTTCTTTTGCTTGTATTATTTATTTGTATTGTGTGTGTGTGTGTGTGTGTGTGTGTGTGTGTGTGTGTGTGCGTGCGTGCGTGCGTGCGTGCGTGCGTGCGTGCGTGCGTGCGTGTGTGTGTGTGTGGGGGGGGGGGGGGGGGGGGGTTGAGGGCCTTTCCTCTCATTGTATTGGTTGGCTGACATAGTGATAACACACACCCACACAGATCATACACATTGCACCACTGACCGGCTGCCAAGAAGCATGTGGCAATAAGGACCTCAACGTGGCCTCTGTGTGTGTGTTGACATTGGCTTCCTGTCTGTGCCCTACGACCTCGGCATCGATCGGTGCCATTTCCATGGCGTCGCCACTCAGCTCACAGAATCGAACCGGGGACATTTTGTTGTTTATGTGGTCGATGTGATACCAACAACACGCGCCCTTGTTTTTCGTTGAATAGAAAGATGTGCTATGGACCGATTCCGTAACGGGTCTCATGGTCGCAGCCTACGTATTTCCTGTAGGCGGAGACGTCACATCTGCGGTTTCCCCGCACCTCCTTCTACTACAGTGAATGGAAAAGTGACTGATGTTAGTCTGCCTCAAACGTTACTCTTTTACCTGCTTTTTAGTACTAACATTACAAAGATGCCCAGAACATCGGGATGAACCTGTGTAGTTTATGGCTGCTCCAACAGTAGTGGCAACATGTCAAAATATGTCAAAATATGTCAAAATATCCACCGCGGTGGCTGAGACCAGAGCCATAATAGTAATGGTTGAGACAAAGCAGTGAAAGGTCCTGAAAGATACATAACGCCTGTCTTACCCAATACCCAATCTTTCTGTTTAGGAACACAAGGCTGCTGTACTTTATAGCCTACCTCATACTTTAATTAATTCTTAGTATGAAGCTCATAACGCGTCGTGCTGCGACGCGTTATGAGCTTGTAGCTATTTTCAGCAAGTGTAAAAATCTGCCATTACGACGGCATCAAGGCCCGCCAAAATACATTTTAGTCGACCAAACTAGACTAGACTAGACTAAAACATTCCAGGTGACTAAAATGTGACTAAAACTAAAATAACAATTTGCTGCCAAAAACAACACTGGTCTGCAGACGTCAGAGAGGAACAGGGGGTGTGTGAGGGGCGTTCGTATACCGTAGGTCTCACATCAACAACATGGAGGAACAGGGGGTGTGTGAGGGACGTCCGTATACCGTAGGTCTCACATCAACAACATGGAGGAACAGGGGGTGTGTGAGGGACGTCCGTATACCGTAGGTCTCACATCAACAACATGGAGGAACAGGGGGTGTGTGAGGGGCGTTCGTATACCGTAGGTCTCACATCAACAACATGGAGGAACAGGGGTGTGTGAGGGGCGTTCGTATACCGTAGGCCTCACATCAACAACATGGAGGAACAGGGGGGGGTGTGAGGGGCGTCTGTATACCGTAGGTCTCACATCAACAACATGGAGGAACAGGGGGGTGTGTGAGGGGCGTTCGTATACCGTAGGTCTCACATCAACAACATGGAGGAACATCAACAACCATGGACACTAATGCCAATAAACACAGATATTGCAGGGCTCCATTTTCGTCTCCACTAAACCCCTTATCCCTAAACTTCTTTGCCTTTTTTCAATGTAGATTGGCTAGTTGAACTATTCAAAAATGTTTAGCAAAATATATTTAAAAAAAGGCAAAGAAGTTTAGGGATAAGGGGTTTAGCGGTGACGAAAATGGAGCCCTGTGTTCGTATACCTCGCCTCAGAGGCTCTTCAACTACACGAACATGTCAATAAAGTGCACGTGCGTGGACACATCCCCCCCCCCCCCCACACACACACACACACACAGGTGCGCGCACACACATCTTTCTGGCACATTCAGGCCTCTAATGACAATAGAACCTTGTCTCTGTGTATTTCCTGACTTTAGTGCACAGAGAAAGCGACACCTTCCGGGGATTCTTCTCTTCTGTCCTGACCTTGCACTGTACTAGAAAGAAACGCACGCACGCACGCACGCACGCACGCACGCACGCACGCACGCACGCACGCACGCGAACAGACACTCTAATTTAAAACCCAAGTTTCCTCCTGGGAACAATTACATTTATTCACTTGGAGTTCGTATCAGTGCTCCAGCGTATATATATGTGTCATCATCACGAGCAAAACAGCTGTGTGGGCAAACAATGAGACTGCAGCAGGCTGGAATGTGCAGCTCTGATAGGATCAAAGCAGATTGGACTCCATGCGCACAATGTTGTGTCATGATGCCGACCCTCTCTTGGGGGCTGGAACCACAGCTTTAAACACATCCATGAGTTGGAAATAATTTAATCTGTCTTCTTGCCCACTATGAGGTAATACATGAAATTGCGTTGAATTGCATTGCATTGACATGGAGATTTAGAGTGATTGTTTTGGGAGATCCTCCTCTCCTCTCCTCTCCTCTCCTCTCCTCTCCTCTCCTCTCCTCTCCTCTCCTCTCCTCTCCTCTCCTCTCCTCTCCTCTCCTCTCCTCTCCTCTCCCCTCCCCTCCCCTCCTCCCTTCCACATGATCAGATGATGTGGAGGCTGAAAAAAGAAGCTGAAAGAGCACTTATCATCCTGGGGTGCATGCTGTTGTCAGCCGTGCCACTCAAACCAACTCTGGGATTAAAAAGTGAGTCTCGGGGGGAGAGAGAGAGACAGAGAGACAGAGAGACAGAGAGACAGAGAGACAGAGACAGAGACAGAGACAGAGAGAGAGAGACAGAGAGACAGAGAGACAGAGAGAGAGAGAGACAGAGAGAGAGAGACATAGAGAGACAGAGAGAGAGAGAGAGAGAGAGAGAGAGAGAGAGAGAGAGAGAGAGAGAGAGAGAGAGACAGAGACAGAGAGAGAGAGAGAGAGAGAGAGAGAGAGAGAGAGAGAGAGAGAGAGAGAGAGAACACAGGCACAGATGGGAACTAGAGCGGTATTTAGATGCGCAGCAAAAGCCTCTCTTCACCCTGAGGCTCATCATCTATTGGCAGTGGTGGAAAAAGTACTCAATTGTTTTACTTAAGTAAAAGTACCAATACTGCAATTTAGTACGGAATTGAAAATGTACGTACTCGAGTAAAAGTACAAAAGTATCGGCATCGAAATGTAGCCTTAAAGTAGCCTAATAAAAGTAAATGTATTCATATTGCAGAATGCCCCATTTCACAAATTCAAAATGTGTACAAAATCTATTGAAAATAGCCGATCTACAAGCTCAGATCGGCTCAGATCGGCTACAAGCTCAGCTCAGATCGGCTATTTTCAAATGGCCGATATGTATAGGGTTGAAGTGGTATAGTTAATGTATGTTTTCTAAGTAACCAGTAACTAAAGTTTTCAAATAATTGTAGTGGAGTAAAAGTACAAATTTTGGCTCCGAGATGTAGTGGAGTAGAAGTAAAAGTACTGGAAATTGGAAATACTCAAGTAAAGTACAAATACCTCAAAATTGTACTTAAGTACAGTACTTAAGTAAAAGTACTTAGTTACTTGCCACCTGCACTGGAGAGGGAGGAAGACAGCTGGAAAGTGGGGTTGCGAAGAGATTACTGATTTAAATGGGATTGGGTAAAATTGGTCACGCCCCCCTTGTCCCCCTAGTGGCGAACAATAAAACTTCTGGGAACTCAGATTATGCCCCCCTTGGTTTAGGACTCGCATTGGTGTCACTCATGAGGCATAACCTAAACAATGAAACACTTCTTTGGTATTTTAATTTTGCGACACTTAAACCATGCACTGCCTTATAAAAGTACAATTATGTCAGCCGTTTATGATGATTTCGTATATATGTCCAAGTTTAAGTGTATAGCCTGTTTATAATAAAATGGCCGACATTTAATTAAAGGACAACTTTGTTTTGTTTTTCCAACCAGGTTCATGTTTTAGGTTATTAGAGATTGTAAAGGACGTGTGTTAAATCTTTATCATTTGCTGCTTTCTTTCGATTTAGCGATTTTCGTGATTTTTCTTTTTACAGGGGGGGGGGCAGGGGCAAGTGTAGTGAAATTAAAGTAGTGTCCGATATTTGTAGCCTATAGTTAGGTCCAAGTTTGCGTGTATACAGTTGGAGGCCATCGATATTGTCCTTTTTTTTTTTTGCTGAGGTTTGCGTGATCTGCGCAAAAGGACAGTTAACCCATTTTGGGCGGGAACCCCTTTTGGTGTTTTAAACATTATGTTATAATTTAGCTATTGAAAAATAGCAGATCTACAAGCTCATAGCGCGCCACCGAGTGGCGCGCTACGAGCTTGTAGGTCTGCTATTTTTGAAAAATCGTGAAAATAGAAATAGAAAACTGGAGGATTTAGAAGGATTTTTTAAAATTTTGAGGTCAGGCCTAAATGGGTCAAATGATAAGGGACAATATCGGTGGCACCCAACTGTAGTCTGTTCACAATAAACGGCTGGCGTGGGGTTGTGCGGCAGTGGGGCTGGCGTGGGGTTGTGCGGCAGTGGGGCTGGCGTGGGGTTGTGCGGCAGTGCCTGCTGTGTGTGAGAGAGAGAGAAAGCTAGAGAGAGAAAGGGGCATCTGGCATAAGATGAGTCATACAGTATGATGGGGCAGAATGGGCCGTTTGTTGCTCTGCGGAACATTTTGTGGCATGACTCAACCTCAGCCTCACAGAAAGCATGTGTGTTTCTCCTCTCCTCTCCTCTCCTCTCCTCTCCTCTCCTCTCCTCTCCTCTCCTCCCCTCACAACATTTTGTGGCATGACTCAACCTCAGCCTCACAGAAAGCATGTGTGTTTCTGTGCATCACCACCGGGGGCATGACTCAACCAGCCTCACAGAAAGCATGTGTGTTTCTGTGCATCACCACCAGGGGCATGACTCAACCTCAGCCTCACAGAAAGCATGTGTGTTTCTGTGCATCACCACCGGGGGCATGACTCAACCTCAGCCTCACAGAGAGCATGTGTGTTTCTGTGCATCACCACCGGGGGCATGACTCAACCAGCCTCACAGAAAGCATGTGTGTTTCTGTGCATCACCACCGGGGGCATGACTCAACCAGCCTCACAGAAAGCATGTGTGTTTCTGTGCATCACCACCGGGGGCATGACTCAACCAGCCTCACAGAGAGCATGTGTGTTTCTGTGCATCACCACCGGGGGCATGACTCAACCAGCCTCACAGAAAGCATGTGTGTTTCTGTGCATCACCACCGGGGGCATGACTCAACCAGCCTCACAGAAAGCATGTGTGTTTCTGTGCATCACCACCGGGGGCATGACTCAACCAGCCTCAAAGAAAGCATGTGTGTTT
>NC_136798.1:3878083-3900872 GCF_951216825.1 Electrona antarctica | reverse complement strand
CCCCATTGAAACTGGGAAAGCATCTTTCCTTATAGATTTTAGCATTATTGGCGATAAAAAAATAGCAGATATACAAGCTTACAGTGCGTCACTTTGTGCCGCGCTGCGAGCTCGTACGTCTGTACGTACGTACGTAAATAAAAACAAAAACAAATCTTCAAATAAATCTCCATTTTCCATATTCTGGGGGGAGCATTAGCCAACAATCGCCGAAGTACAGGCTCACAACTCGTCACAACAGTTAAGCGGTCCAAGTACAGAGACAACTCTGGTCCAATTTACTCTAGAAGTATACAGGGCTGGCAGTGGCTCAGGGGTAGAGTGGCCGCTACTGTAAAGCTTTGGGTAAATCATACTGTAAAGCGCTTGGGTAAAAGCGCTATATAAATGCACCATTTACCATTTTTATATACCTGTAAATGCACCATTTAACCACGGTTGAAGTGCTTATTGTAACAGCCTCTTCCCTCTTCAAATTAAGGCTCTTCCCTGCGTCGTCCCTTTTGCATTCGCTTAACAGAGAATCACTTGGTGACGATATGGCACAAAACGGCACTCGAAGCCCGGCACCACCAACGTCACAACGTTTACAAATAGAGGACGACTCCATATATTTGAAGGGACGGTTGGCTACCCTATACCCAGAGGAAATAACTGAACAGGCCACCTGGGGGCCTTTGGCGAGTGTTAATCACAGCCTGCAGGGCTACTACTGGGGGGGATTTAAAGCACAGGAAATGCCAGGAAATACCTTTGGGGAGCCGAGAGCACTGCATGGAGCTCAGCACAGAGATCACTGCATGGTGCTCAGCACAGAGATCACTGCATGGAGCTCAGCACAGAGAGCACTGCATGGAGCTCAGCACAGATCACTGCATGGAGCTCAGCACAGAGAGCACTGCATGGAGCTCAGCACAGATCACTGCATGGAGCTCAGCACAGATCACTGCATGGTGCTCAGCACAGAGATCACTGCATGGTGCTCAGCACAGAGCACTGCATGGTGCTCAGCACAGAGATCACTGCATGGAGCTCAGCACAGATCACTGCATGGAGCTCAGCACAGAGATCACTGCATGGAGCTCAGCACAGATCACTGCATGGCGCTCAGCACAGAGCACTGCATGGAGCTCAGCACAGAGCACTGCATGGAGCTCAGCACAGATCACTGCATGGTGCTCAGCACAGAGCACTGCATGGAGCTCAGCACAGAGATCACTGCATGGTGCTCAGCACAGATCACTGCATGGTGCTCAGCACAGAGAGCACTGCATGGTGCTCAGCACAGATCACTGCATGGAGCTCAGCACAGAGATCACTGCATGGTGCTCAGCACAGATCACTGCATGGTGCTCAGCACAGAGCACTGCATGGAGCTGAGCACAGAGCACTGCATGGAGCTCAGCACAGAGCACTGCATGGCGCTCAGCACAGAGCACTGCATGGTGCTCAGCACAGATCACTGCATGGCGCTCAGCACAGAGCACTGCATGGAGCTCAGCACAGAGCACTGCATGGAGCTCAGCACAGATCACTGCATGGTGCTCAGCACAGATCACTGCATGGTGCTCAGCACAGAGCACTGCATGGAGCTCAGCACAGAGCACTGCATGGTGCTCAGCACAGATCACTGCATGGTGCTCAGCACAGAGCACTGCATGGTGCTCAGCACAGATACCACTGCATGGTGCTCAGCACAGAGCACTGCATGGAGCTCAGCACACAGAGCACTGCATGGAGCTCAGCACACAGAGCACTGCATGGAGCTCAGCACAGATCACTGCATGGTGCTCAGCACAGATCACTGCATGGAGCTCAGCACAGAGCACTGCATGGTGCTCAGCACAGAGCACTGCATGGAGCTCAGCACAGATCACTGCATGGAGCTCAGCACAGAGCACTGCATGGTGCTCAGCACAGAGCACTGCATGGAGCTCAGCACAGAGCACTACATGGTGCTCAGCACAGAGCACTGCATGGTGCTCAGCACAGATCACTGCATGGTGCTCAGCACAGAGCACTGCATGGAGCTCAGCACAGATGAATCACAGCCTGTGGGTGTCTGGGGGCATCGCGGGTATAAGGGCACCGAATGTGACATAACACCATAACAGTGTCGATTTATTATCGATGTTAAAACAAAGGGTGCAATGGTGGAGGAGTCCTGGTGTAGTGAATAGTGTGGTACAGCAGTTTGTAATGACAGCTTCATCTACACGTACGCATTGTGTGCGTGCGTGCGTGCGTGCATGCGTGCGTGCGTGCGTGCGTGCGTGCGTGCGTGCGTGCGTGCGTGCGTGCGTGCGTGCGTGCGTGCGTGCGTGCGTGCATGCGTGCGTGGCAGAAACCAGGCCATGTCCCCTGTGGAGCTGCTAGACTCATAACCAATGCTCTTTATGAAAGAGAGCTGTCCTCCTGTCAGATCTCACTCTTGTATGCCCCTCTCTCTCTCCCTCTCCCCCTCTCCCCCTCCCTCCCCCTCTCTCCCTCTTTCCCTCTCTCTCCCCCCCTCTCTCTCTCTCCGTGGGTTTTCGTCCTCCCCGTCTATCTTTCATAATGTTCTGTATTTTCACAGCATGCTCGCTGAGGTGGTGTTGCCTTCATCTGTCTGTACAGTACATACATGCACAGCAGATTGTTCTGTGAATCCATCAGTCGCCCTTTGAACTGCACACCCCCCCCCCCCCACACACACACACACACACACGCACGCACAGCTTCCATGAGATCGTGTCTCACAGCAAAAACCGAAGCTCTGACTTACGATTTATTTTTTATGGTAAATAAAGGAAAATGGACTTTGTTACATGTGCAATAATCTGCCATCCAATGCTGGTACAGTTGCATTTATTCCGCCACTCTGAAACTCTTTGAGCTCCACATTATGCAACCAATGCTGCTGTCATAGTAGCAGCAGCTTTACACGCCAATTATTACAACACACATCTAAAACCCCACTATCATCACATTATGATACAACAATGCCTCGTATAAGGATTAGAACCCCACTATCATCACATATGATACAACAATGCCTCGTATAAGGATTAGAACCCCACTATCACTAGGTTAAAACCCCACTATCATCACATTATGATACAACAATGCCTCGTATAAGGATTAGAACCCCACTATCACTAGGTTAAAACCCCACTATCATCACATATGATACAACAATGCCTCGTATAAGGGTTAAAACCCCACTATCACTAGGTTAAAACCCCACTATCATCACATATGATACAACAATGCCTCGTATAAGGGTTAGAACCCCACTATCACTAGGTTAAAACCCCACTATCATCACATATGATACAACAATGCCTCGTATAAGGATTAGAACCCCACTATCACTAGGTTAAAACCCCACTATCATCACATATGATACAACAATGCCTCGTATAAGGATTAGAACCCCACTATCACTAGGTTAAAACCCCACTATCATCACATATGATACAACAATGCCTCGTATAAGGGTTAGAACCCCACTATCACTAGGTTAAAACCCCACTATCATCACATATGATACAACAATGCCTCGTATAAGGGTTAAAACCCCACTATCATCACATATGATACAACAATGCCTCGTATAAGGGTTAGAACCCCACTATCACTAGGTTAAAACCCCACTATCATCACATATGATACAACAACGCCTCGTATAAGGGTTAAAACCCCACTATCATCACATATGATACAACAATGCCTCGTATAAGGGTTAGAACCCCACTATCACTAGGTTAAAACCCCACTATCATCACATATGATACAACAATGCCTCGTATAAGGGTTAGAACCCCACTATCACTAGGTTAAAACCCCACTATCATCACATATGATACAACAATGCCTCGTATAAGGATTAGAACCCCACTATCACTAGGTTAAAACCCCACTATCATCACATATGATACAACAATGCCTCGTATAAGGATTAGAACCCCACTATCACTAGGTTAAAACCCCACTATCATCACATATGATACAACAATGCCTCGTATAAGGGTTAAAACCCCACTATCATCACATATGATACAACAATGCCTCGTATAAGGGTTAGAACCCCACTATCATCACATATGATACAACAATGCCTCGTATAAGGATTAGAACCCCACTATCATCACATTATGATACAACAATGCCTCGTATAAGGATTAGAACCCCACTATCATCACATATGATACAACAATGCCTCGTATAAGGGTTAAAACCCCACTATCATCACATATGATACAACAATGCCTCGTATAAGGATTAGAACCCCACTATCATCACATATGATACAACAATGCCTCGTATAAGGGTTAAAACCCCACTATCATCACATATGATACAACAATGCCTCGTATAAGGATTAGAACCCCACTATCACTAGGTTAAAACCCCACTATCATCACATATGATACAACAATGCCTCGTATAAGGATTAGAACCCCACTATCATCACATTATGATACAACAATGCCTCGTATAAGGGTTAGAACCCCACTATCACTAGGTTAAAACCCCACTATCATCACATATGATACAACAATGCCTCGTATAAGGATTAGAACCCCACTATCATCACATATGATACAACAATGCCTCGTATAAGGATTAGAACCCCACTATCACTAGGTTAAAACCCCACTATCATCACATATGATACAACAATGCCTCGTATAAGGATTAGAACCCCACTATCATCACATTATGATACAACAATGCCTCGTATAAGGGTTAGAACCCCACTATCACTAGGTTAAAACCCCACTATCATCACATTATGATACAACAATGCCTCGTATAAGGGTTAAAACCCCACTATCATCACATATGATACAACAATGCCTCGTATAAGGATTAGAACCCCACTATCACTAGGTTAAAACCCCACTATCATCACATTATGATACAACAATGCCTCGTATAAGGATTAGAACCCCACTATCATCACATTATGATACAACAATGCCTCGTATAAGGATTAGAACCCCACTATCACTAGGTTAAAACCCCACTATCATCACATTATGATACAACAATGCCTCGTATAAGGATTAGAACCCCACTATCATCACATATGATACAACAATGCCTCGTATAAGGATTAGAACCCCACTATCATCACATTATGATACAACAATGCCTCGTATAAGGATTAGAACCCCACTATCATCACATATGATACAACAATGCGTCGTATAAGGATTAGAACCCCACTATCATCACATTATGATACAACAATGCCTCGTATAAGGATTAGAACCCCACTATCACTAGGTTAAAACCCCACTATCATCACATTATGATACAACAATGCCTCGTATAAGGATTAGAACCCCACTATCATCACATATGATACAACAATGCCTCGTATAAGGGTTAGAACCCCACTATCACTAGGTTAAAACCCCACTATCATCACATATGATACAACAATGCCTCGTATAAGGGTTAGAACCCCACTATCATCACATATGATACAACAATGCCTCGTATAAGGATTAGAACCTCACTATCACTAGGTTAAAACCCCACTATCATCACATATGATACAACAATGCCTCGTATAAGGATTAGAACCCCACTATCACTAGGTTAAAACCCCACTATCATCACATTATGATACAACAATGCCTCGTATAAGGATTAGAACCCCACTATCATCACATATGATACAACACACATCTAAAACCCCACTATCATCACATATGATACAACAATGCCTCGTATAAGGATTCTATAGCAGCACCATCCTTCCATGACATACTGTATTATATATGCAGCCATTTTACACACAAAATGTTGACTAATAATATGCATACTGTAAGAGCAGCATGCTTTTTATATCTAATAATATGCATACTGTAAGAGCAGCATGCTTTTTATATCTAATAATATGCATACTGTAAGAGCAGCATGCTTTTAATATCTAATAATATGCATACTGTAAGAGCAGCATGCTTTTTATATCTAATAATATGCATACTGTAAGAGCAGCATGCTTTTAATATCTAATAATATGCATACTGTAAGAGCAGCATGCTTTTAATATCTAATAATATGCATACTGTAAGAGCAGCATGCTTTTTATATCTAATAATATGCATACTGTAAGAGCAGCATGCTTTTAATATCTAATAATATGCATACTGTAAGAGCAGCATGCTTTTAATATCTAATAATATGCATACTGTAAGAGCAGCATGCTTTTTCCATTGCCACAATGCCACAGACACCATCCCTCTGGTGGATTTAGAACAGCAGTTGTAATAGAGCGTCGCAGTCCCGCCCCTTACCATGGACCAGGAAATGATTCTCCGTTCATTTTCCTCATAGACATTTCAGAAAGTATTTATTTAAAGACGTTTACGCCGCGGACAAAGCCAACTCGAGTCGTGACAAATCATGACAACAAACACAATTTTTGGGGCCGAAAAAATTATTAGAAAGAATAAAAAAACGGCAGGTTACAACACTTTTTTTGTTGTTTTTCTTCTTTGTAATTATTTGTTTGGTCCAAAATATTGTTAGTGTTGTCATGAGTTGTCACGACTCGAGTTGGCTTTGTCCGTGGCGTAACCGTCTTTAAATAAATACTTTATGAAATGTCTATGGGAAAAATGCATTGGGTTTCATTTCCTGGTCCAGGGTAGGAGGCGGGACTGCGACGCTCTATAGACATTAGTTAGTAGCATTATCTGCTTAAATGGTAAATGGTGCATTTATATAGCGCCTTTATCCAATGGCGCTTTACATAGATTGTGCATTACATTCACCCATTCACACACCGATGGCAGCGGAAACCATGCAAGGCACCAACCAGTACATCAGGAGCAATTAGGGGTTCAGTGTCTTGCTCAAGGACACTTTGACACTAACTCTGGGGGAGCGCGGGTTCGAACTGGAAACCTTGCGGTTACCGTATACCCCTGAGCCACCATCGCCCCTGCTTGCGCATAAGTAGGATATGTATGGCCTTGTGTGCAAGGCGCAGGTTGGCACCTCGACAGAGTGCATTTCTACGTATTGTGGCCGACCGAACCGGAGCGCTTGCCCCGCCCCTAAGCTATTCATTTCAATGGAAGTTGCTCAGTGGCGTTTTGAAGCACCCGGAAGAACGCTGTTAGTACAATTATAACTCAATGGCTCGAGCGAGAGGAAGTTTAGCCTAGCCTAGCCCGGATTGAGGTCTGGGGCTTACCCTTACACATATGACGTCATGAACATCCGTCCACCTCCATGAAAGTGCTGCAGTTCCTCTTTTCGCCAGTAGGTAGTGGCAGCTTCAACGTTGGATAGCCTTACTGGGGGCTTGGCTATATACTACTGATGATATAATTTCCATATATGGACATATTGGACTACTGATGATATCACTTCCATAGATGGACTACTGATTTCCTCATATAGGTTTCCTAATCGGTATAACGCTCAGATCATGGGGTTTATTTTAGATATGGGACCCGGCCCCGTCTTTCCCCCTGCCCCCCATCCTCCCAACTCGCTCGTGGTGACAGCAGGGGGCGTGGCAGCGCTCGTGGCGACAGCAGGGGGGCGTGGCATCGCTCGTGGTGACAGCAGGGGCGTGGCATCGCTCGTGGTGACAGCAGGGGGCGTGGCATCACTCGTGGCGACAGCAGGGGGAACATGAAGCGAGCGGCACTCCTTGGTGTGGCGCCAGACAGGAAGCAGCAGACGGCTGTTCAGGAAGTGGACCCGAGAGAGGGACACACACTGGCCCTCCGAGAAGAGAGAAACAAGATGAACCCGAGCGTGCGCGCGCGTGCGTGCGTGCGTGCGTGTGTGTGTGTGTGTGTGTGTATGTGTGTGTGTGTGTGTGTGTGCATTTCAGTGTGCCTGTATGTCGGAGTTACATATATGTGCATTTGGGCATGATGTAAGACAAACATTTCTATGTCTGTAACATCACACCTCCATGAGTGCTGCCTGCCTGCAGCATACATACAGCGAGGTGAGGAGAGAATATAGTTGTCATATAACTGTGAGCATTATGGAGAGACAAAGGAGGCTCTGAGACAATGCACGGCTCTCTAAATAGCATGGCGGTGCTCTCCACGGATCCTGTACGGCTTTGTACGCTTCCATATCTGATAAGAACCCACTTGGATCACCACTCTTAAGCCATTTTGGACTGAGGTCGATACAAATAAAAGGCTTCTAAATCCTAACATTTTTCTGCTCAACCTTTTTCATGTCAAGGACCCCCAGAATTATCTCTATTGGGCCACGGACCCCCCATCTCAAAATATGTAGTTCCAGGGACCCCCCACAGAAGCCAATATTTTAGTTAAAAATGTTCGCTCTGAAATATACTATATATTCAAAGATTTGCGTCACATTTTCACGACTTTTCAAAAAGCTCGTACAAGCTCGTAGCGCGCCACCGAGTGGCGCGCTACGAGCTTGTAGATCTGCTATTTTTCAATAGCTAACGTATAACATAATGCTACAAACACCAAAGGGGGTTCCTCCGTCCAAAATGGGTTAAGCTACCACTTCCCATTGTTCCTGGACCGACTGGAATTCCAAAGCTTGTACAAAAGGGACTGACAGAGGAATGACAATTGTGATGGGGATTACAATGGGCAAATATTATGTAAACATGACGTGGATTTGGGTGGGGTTTGAATTTTGGAATAGCACCTTTGTTGGCGCTAATAAGGCTCTTAAGAGTTGGTCTAAAACTACTGGCCATGAACAGGGACAGAGATGTAAAAACATCATTTCACAATTGCTTTTGCGCTTCTTGGCTCGTTTAATTTTGTGTAATTTTCTCCTGAAAATGTATTCAATATCATTTTGCATCAACGCACCGCAGCAACATGTATTTTCTACTTTAACAGTAGACTGGGAGTATTGAGACTTTTTGACAGTGAATTAATCATACAAGCACGACAGGTATAGCCGACGAGGAGCAAATAAAAGTTATGATCCATTGACTTTTCAAAGGGCACGGTGGATTGTCTAGTCCCTAGCAATCCCTATGGCTCTCCCTTCAGCAGCTTGCCTTGAAACCGTTTGAGGAGAGGAGAATGCTGAAAGCCAAAGCAAAGCTCTCAACCATGAAACAATATCTCCCATATGAATGAGGGCATTTTTCATGTCTAGAGAGAAATGTGACAGCTTACTTATAGCTTTTCCAACTTCATAACTTTTTTTTCCACACACAGTTCCAAACTTTAGCTTGAGCCTATTATGATTCATGGCTGAAAACAGAGGTTGAATTTTGAAACGTTCTCTCGGATAATCTGTTCTTATAGGATACACTGTGGGCGGGTAGTTTAACCTATAATTCATTCATCTTTTTGTATTAAAACGACCACATGGCCTTGGTCCCTGGCAGCCATTTTTCTAAATGGCCACCAGCTCAGTTATTGCCAGTAGCCACTTTGAGTGTCAGTCGGGGCAAACACTCTCGCCAGGACATGATTTACTATTCTGTGCCTATTGACCATTTGCAGACCGCAGCCATCTTGCCATCAGAGTTTGGAAGCACTCGTTTTCAGTAAAGCAATGTCCTGCTGCTTCCTGCATTATGTGCAAATTCAAAACAGGTGGTACGCAGGGCAGTTGAGTGATATAGCTAACGAGCACTTCCAAACTGCAACACTTGGAAAAAGTGTTGCAAGGACAGAAAGTAACTCATAACATGTCTACAGTGGATTTTTATGAAACAAACACTTTTCACATAGAATTTAGAAAGAGAATAATTCAAGCTTTTCGTACAGCTGCAATGTTGGTGAGTTTGACGTTGTGTAATACAATCAGATAGGACTTTACTGTTTGGATGAATGGGCTGCCAATGGGAAGTTGCACCTTGTTAGCACCAATTGCCAATAACTTATATGATAAGATGGCTGCGGTCTGCATATGGTATTGGGTTGCAACTCGAACGAGGCTGAGTCGGCAAAGCGAACTTCGCAACGTTCGCCACGGTGTCTCTCGTGTAGGTGTCGGACATGTTTATTTAATTGTGGCGTTTTACGAACATAACTCGGTTTCATTTCATCCACGGTCCTTTTCTATTGCAGGAAGGGACATTGAGGTGAAAATGTTACAGTTGAATTAATAATAAAATGCACATTATATGTGCATTTGAGGCGGCGGATTACCGCCTAGATTTCCTTGGAGCTTCAGCAGCTCCGGCACAGATGAAGCCCTGGTTATGTTATGACCCATGCAAACAAATGAAGCCCTGGTTATGTTATGACCCATGCAAACACATGAAGCCCTGGTTATGTTATGACCCATGCAAACAAATGAAGCCCTGGTTATGTTATGACCCATGCAAACAAATGAAGCCCTGGTTATGTTATGACCCATGCAAACAAATGAAGCCCTGGTTATGTTATGACCCATGCAAACAAATGAAGCCCTGGTTATGTTATGGACCCATGCAAACAAATGAAGCCCTGGTTATGTTATGACCCATGCAAACAAATGAAGCCCTGGTTATGTTATGACCCATGCAAACAAATGAAGCCCTGGTTATGTTATGACCCATGCAAACAAATGAAGCCCTGGTTATGTTATGACCCATGCAAACAAATGAAGCCCTGGTTATGTTATGGACCCATGCAAACAAATGAAGCCCTGGTTATGTTATGGACCCAGGCAAACAAATGAAGCCCTGGTTATGTTATGACCCATGCAAACAAATGAAGCCCTGGTTATGTTATGGACCCATGCAAACAAATGAAGCCCTGGTTATGTTATGACCCATGCAAACAAATGAAGCCCTGGTTATGTTATGACCCATGCAAACAAATGAAGCCCTGGTTATGTTATGACCCATGCAAACAAATGAAGCCCTGGTTATGTTATGACCCATGCAAACAAATGAAGCCCTGGTTATGTTGTTATGACCCATGCAAACACATGAAGCCCTGGTTATGTTATGACCCATGCAAACAAATGAAGCCCTGGTTATGTTATGACCCATGCAAACAAATGAAGCCCTGGTTATGTTGTTATGACCCATGCAAACAAATGAAGCCCTGGTTATGTTGTTATGACCCATGCAAACAAATGAAGCCCTGGTTATGTTATGACCCATGCAAACAAATTAAGCCCTGGTTATGTTGTTATGACCCATGCAAACAAATGAAGCCCTGGTTATGTTATGACCCATGCAAACAAATGAAGCCCTGGTTATGTTGTTATGACCCATGCAAACAAATGAAGCCCTGGTTATGTTATGACCCATGCAAACAAATGAAGCCCTGGTTATGTTATGACCCATGCAAACAAATGAAGCCCTGGTTATGTTGTTATGACCCATGCAAACACATGAAGCCCTGGTTATGTTATGACCCATGCAAACAAATGAAGCCCTGGTTATGTTGTTATGACCCATGCAAACAAATGAAGCCCTGGTTATGTTATGACCCATGCAAACAAATGAAGCCCTGGTTATGTTATGACCCATGCAAACAAATGAAGCCCTGGTTATGTTATGACCCATGCAAACAAATGAAGCCCTGGTTATGTTATGACCCATGCAAACAAATGAAGCCCTGGTTATGTTGTTATGACCCATGCAAACACATGAAGCCCTGGTTATGTTATGACCCATGCAAACAAATGAAGCCCTGGTTATGTTGTTATGACCCATGCAAACAAATGAAGCCCTGGTTATGTTATGACCCATGCAAACAAATGAAGCCCTGGTTATGTTATGACCCATGCAAACAAATGAAGCCCTGGTTATGTTATGACCCATGCAAACAAATGCTGAGTAAGAGTTATGCCAATTGGGGGGAAAAATGGTTGTTGTGGCACAGTCTCCAATGCTGCAACCTTTTTGTTGTCAAGGACAAGCTGGTCTTCTTCTCTTCAATTCAATTCAATTAAATTCAATTCAAAGGGCTTTATTGGCATGAGAAAACATACGTTTACATTGCCAAAGCAGAAAGCACAACAATACAATCAAAACACTTCACTCCTATCTCCTCTGAGAAAAAAAAGCGACTGGTTAGACAGATATGGTCCTTTACGTTGTATAATGTTTAACATAAATGTATAGAATATATAGTCAAAAACAATTAGAAACAATTATGAATATTGTCACACTCTGCCTAGTGTGGATAGTGCTAGGCCGGAAGGCACAGATTGCAAAATAGCCAAAAACAGGAAAAATACTCAAAATATCAAGTCGGAGTCCTTATAAGAAAAATCCAAGTGTTTTATTCACCTTTAACACACATAAATCCAGGGATCGAAATTAAACGACAGCATTTACAACAGAACCGGAAAGATTGGCCTGGGTCTCAAAACCCCACAGTCCTACCTTGACTGATCTATCTGGCTTCTTCTTCTTCTTCTTCTTTTTGTTGTTTAACGGCGGTTGGCTTCCAGAGTTTGGAGCATTACCGCCACCTTCTGACCCAAATTATGGATCAGCTTAAACTATATATCAATATCATATCAAAACACGACTAAAATAAAAAAGTTAATGTCCACCCATTGTGATCCCACCCCATCCCCTATTCCATTCAGTTACTCAGACCCTCAGGCACTGAGAAATCCTCCCTCAGCACACCGTCCAGATCTTCCCCAGTGACATCCACCACACTCAAGAATCTTCTGGCTGCTTCCAGCACCATCTTTATTCTTTCCGACTTGCTTGAGATTTCGACAGCACAGTTTATCACCATAGCTATAAAAGCCAGGAACCGGGTCTTATCCATACATATGCAGATGCCATGTCCATTTTCCCTGATCTATCTGGCAGTGGCAGGTCTCCCTATTTATAGGCTAAGCCCCTCCCACTGGACCATACCAAACCTTAATTGAATCCACAATTACACCAGTTCAATACACTATGTCCAGAGACATTTCTTAATACAAATTAATACACACTGATGAAGGCTGGATAGCCGAAACGTTTGTCATATCTATGGTTTGAAATAAAACTTTTTCAACCACAGTCTTGGTGTGTGCGACCCATCTCCTTGATCTTAATACACATTGTGTCACACATTACTCATAATATAAATTATCCCCATAATATGATTAAAGACAAGTGTCTCTATAGTATAGAGACACTTTTTCTTTAATCATATTATGGGGATAATTTACATTTGATCAAGTTGGTGTGTTCCCCACACAAACCCAGTTAGTATGCTCCCTACCCTGGAGCCAATTAGCAATCAATTAATTAGACACCACACAATATACATAAGGTCACAATAACCAATATGAAACTGAAACAAACAATAATTCAAACTTCAACCATTCGGTCTCAGTGGCAGGCTGAACTGCCACAAATATTCAATATACATTTTAGGAATTGCAGTTGCAATTGAAGTTATGATCCCTTTTCCCCCTCACTGTATATGTCTCTTTTCCCTTTTTACCTCCTTTATGATGAATTCCTGTTCTGTTCTTTGACTATATAGTAGTGTCTGTATCTGTACGTCTCTAAATGTTTTGATGAATTGAACATGGTGGACCCTCTTGTAAACAAGTCAGTGTAATGCTTAATTGGGTCATCCACTCACAGTTAACAGTCTTTGTATTGAGTTTGTGCTTGAAATGTACTGTAATTCTGCAAACTGTTAATAAATATTTCAATCAATCAATCAATCAATGCTGTTAAAGGTATATTCAGTGATTTCGCTTCATTCAAATATCACTTATTTTTTTTTTTTATTTGGATAATCCTCCCTACTATAGAGTGTGCTGACCATATAAGGAGTTCCTCCCTGTCCCCAGTGAGCCCCTGGGGTCAAAAAACCCTAGTTTCAGTTTTGGTGGCGGGTGGCAAAGTCTTCATCCAATGGATGAGAGGGGCCTTCCTCCAATCATGTGTGGGGGCGGGCCTTGGTGCACTTGCTGTTGCACTTCCCCCCACTGTAGAGCGTGTGCATGTGCACATTTTGTTACCGGGGCAGACTGGGTGGTTTTCCAAATCACCCAAATCACTGAATGCTCCTTTAAATGACATATAGTCAGCTGTTTACTTTGTGTGCTTTAATATCTTCACTGTACAACAATAGGTTCCCAAAAAGTCTACAAACTAAGTTGACATACACAACAAAGATAACCAGAAGGATAAAGTTGACATACACAACAAAGATAACCAGAAGGATAAAGTTGACATACACAACAAAGATAACCAGAAGGATAAAGTTGACATACACAACGAGGATAACCAGAAGGATAAAGTTGACATACACAACAAAGATAACCAGAAGGATAAAGTTGACATACACAACAAAGATAACCAGAAGGATAAAGTTGACATACACAACAAAGATAACCAGAAGGATAAAGTTGACATACACAACAAAGATAACCAGAAGGATAAAACCCCACAGGCAGCTGCGGGGTGGGCGGAATGTGTGATGCCAGACCGGAGACTCAACTCACCATCTGACTGTGTGTGTGTGTGTGTGTGTGTGTGTGTGTGTGTGTGTGTGTGTGTGTGTGTGTGTGTGTGTGTGTGTGTGTGTGTGTGTGTGTGTGTGTGTGTGTGTGTGTGTGTGTGTGTGTGTGTGTGTGGATCATCAGCTATAATGGATCTGGTCCTTAGAAGTATAGTTTCATGGATGTGGGGGTGTAACACAAGTGTGTGCACATATAAACACATGCGTGTATGCATGCACTGCCCACGTGCACACACACAACACACACACACAGTCCACAGAGGTTGCAAATGCATCCTAAATCAGCACCCACTACATTAACGGTGGTAGTTACAATGGAGCAGTTTAACGTCATGCTCCGGACACACACACACACACACACACACACACACACACACACACACACACACACACACACACACGCACACACACACACACACACACACACACACACACACACACACACACACACACAGAATCTGCATACATACTGGATCCAAACACTGATTGATCGTAAGGTTATATTAGGCTACTTTCAAACTATAAAACTGGATGATCATGCTATTAAAACACAGAGGGAGATAGAAACCTACCCTGTGCAGGAACCCCTTTTGGTGTTTTAACTAAGCATTATGTTATACTTTAGCTATTGAAAAATAGCAGATCTACAAGCTCATAGCGCGCCCAGAGTGGCGCGCTACGAGCTTGTAGGTCTGCCATTTTTTTTTAATTTGTGAAAATGTGGCATAAATCTTGTCAGAAACGTTTGTGATGTTTGGACAAAATATGGAGTAATATAAATATGTGTGGTTTTTTTAACCTCCTGGTGGCGCTATAATAGGGCAATGTTTAAAGGGTGGCCTTGTCTTTTCCTCGACGTAGTGGAAATGTGCATGCAACGTTTCACAGATATTTTAGCCCCTTTGTTCTCACCTCGTCGATGGTGAGAAGAAGCCGTGTTACAGTTTTTCACGCAGCAATTTTCACACACCATTTTGGTGAAATATACAGCACTGCTGAACGAGCACTAGCAATGTGAGCTACACACCAGTGTTGTTTTTGGCAGCAAGTTTTGATTTTAGTCATAGTCTCTTGAATAGTTTTCATTTAGTTTTAGTCACATTTTAGTCACCTGGAATGTTTTAGTGTTAGTCTAGTTTTAGTCGACTAAACATCATAAGATTTTAGTCGACTTTAATCAATAGTTGATTTAGTCGACTAAAATGTTTTGTCGGGCCTTGATGCCGTCGTAATGGCTGATTTTACACTTGGTGAAAATAGCAAATCTACAAGCTCACAACGCGTCACGCTGCGACGCGTTGTGAGCTTGTAGATTTACTATTTTCAGCAAGTGTAAAATCCTAGACATTTTAGTCTAGTATTTGTTGACGAAATTGTCAATATATTTAGTCTTAGTTTTAGTCATCATAGCTTAGTTTTCATTTAGTTTTCGACAGTGAAAAAAGGTAGTCGACGAACATTTTCCGTTTTAGTTTTAGTCGACGAAAACAACACTGCTACACACCAACTAGTTAGAGCAGGGGTTCCCAAACTTCTTCGGCCCAGGTACCCCTTGGGGGGGAGATTTTTTTCCAGGTACCCCCTCATCCTCGCAACATCGATAAGCATATTTGCAACCTTACAATTAGATGCCATTGGAACTATTTGTATTAAAACTTTTCAGTCAAAGTAAGTCACAACACATTTTCACACCATTTATTTAAGACGCTATCTTAGAATAGATGTAGACCTATTATTTGACAGCAGTGCAGAAACATAATTGCCTTCCTTGATGCATCAATTAAGCGTCAACGACCATCAGCTGGTCACAGTCACAGACACTCTAACTGAAAGTGACTGCATGGAGTCTGTTTCATTTCTATCCAAAGGCCCTTGAATGATGGAATATGATGTCACAGCCTACCGGTGACGTCAGCCTTTTAATGATGGAATATGATGTCACAGCCTACCGGTGACATCAGCCTTTTAATGATGGAATATGATGTCACAGCCTACCGGTGACATCAGCCTTTTAATGATGGAATATGATGTCACAGCCTACCGGTGACGACAGCCTTTTAATGATGGAATATGATGTCACAGCCTACCGGTGACGTCAGCCTTTTAATGATGGAATATGATGTCACAGCCTACCGGTGACGTCAGCCTTTTAATGATGGAATATGATGTCACAGCCTACCGGTGACGTCAGCCTTTTTTCTCCTATTGGACACTGTGTTCATGATTTGAGGCGTTTTGTTCAAAAATGGCCAACAGCTGCCAACTTTAGACGTCAATCTTAGCGCAATCACACAGATCAGTCTTGATCACATGACTATAAGGATCATGTGTACCGATTTGCGTGATAATTGGATAAAATGTGTTACACACCTGGTAGTAGTTGCGAACGCAGTGAGCATTTACTATGAGACCCAGCAGATCATGTCTGTGTGTCTGTGTGTGTGTGTGTGTGTGTCACGCTGTAACACCACCCGCCCACCACCAGAGGGCGCAGCTGTATCACACACAAAAACACGCACGCACACGCACACACACACACTCACACACACACACACACACACACACACACACACACACACACACACACACACACACACACACACACACACACACACAAAACTTAACTTAAAAAAAACTTAACTTAAAAAAAAACTTAAAAAGGAAAAACTTTAAAAGGAAAAACTTTCTGTAGCGTGAGGCAGCTTGATGTACAAGTACACCCCCTGGACATGACGCTAGTATGTCGCAGGGACTTACCCCCAATCCAACCCTTGATGCTGAGTGTCAAGCAGGGAGGCACTGGGTCCCATTTTTAGAGTCTTTGGTATAACCCGGCCAGGGATTGAACCCCGACCTCCCAGTCTCAGGGCGGACACTCTACCCACAAGGCCACTGAGCTGGGCGGCTCCTGGGGGCGCTATATAAATAGCAGATTAGAATAATGCGGGAAATTTTTTCTTGGCCTCTAAAGAGTGTGCGCACAAACTTTTACGCAGATCGGTGCATTAACAGTTATTACTGCAGCCTCTTATAGCGCCACCATGAGGCTGAAAAATGTCCAAGTGGCCTTTCTTCCTCAGCCTATAGTGGGAATGTAAGAAAAATGTCTTCTAAATCCTAACAGTTTTCTGAAAAACCTATGTTTCTATGTCAGTGGTTCGCAACCTTTTTCATGTCAAGGACCCCCAGACTTATCTGTATTTGGCTGCATCTGAAAATATGTTGTTCCAGGGACGGGACCCCCCAGAAGCAAAGATTTGAAAGATTTGAAAGAATATATATTCAAAGATTTGCGCCATAATTTTCACGATTATTTCAAAAATAGCTAAAGTATAACATAATTTCAGCTTAAAACACCAAGAGGGATTCCCATCCTTGAATGGGTTAAACACAGGTAAACTTCTCATCTTGTGACAGCCAGGTGACAGTCACAGAACAAAAACGAAGATGTGTCTGTGCGTGTGCGTGTGTGCGTGCGTGCGTGCGTGCGTGGGTGTGTGTGTGTGTGAGGGGGGTAATGGGTACACATACTGTGCATGACATCTCCAGATATAGTACATACTGTGCTGTACATCTCATATATAGTACAGACATACTTGGGATGCCTAACCACGAGAATCATGTGGGTTCGGTTCAGTCACACAGTGTGAAACTGAACCGTCACCTGCGGAATGTTAACTACAGTAAAGTGTGTTAATGCTTCAGCGAGTCAACGTCTCACCATTTAGTTTCAGACAGCTGATCCACTGCCAACCCATAAACACTGGAAGAACAGGAACTTGGATGATATTGATAATGTCCTCCTCGTTTACTTAAGACATCTCACTTTGGAATGCAGTCATCAGGCAATAAATACACACACTATAGCAAGCAACACCCTCCCTCAGGCTCAGGAAGAGATTTTTTTCCCCCGAGGCTGTGAGTCATGAGCATATGGACCACAAACTGAAAACACAACCTGTTTTTCCCCAGAGGCTGTGAGTCATGAGCATATGGACCACAAACTGAAAACACAACCTGTTTTTCCCCTGAGGCTGTGAGCCATGTTGAGCATGGACCACACACTGAAAACAAAAACTGCATTCAATATGTAAATATCCCCTTGTAGTAAAAAGATCTGACCAGGGACCACAACAGAAATGACATCTTCTATGGCTGTATTGGAACATTCATATTGCCTACTATGACACGTGTATTTTAGTTAAAAAAAATAAACCTCCCTTGATTAGAAATACCTCTTGTCTGTTGTATATTGCTGGATGATATATGACTCTGCCTCAGTCAAGAATTAAAAATCCTTCAGTTTATGAGACTGATCTGTATTAATTGGTGTTTAATGAATCACTATATTACCAATATTAATCACTACATTTGAGGGAGTGATTCTAGCAGGGGGTCCCAACCTAAATGCTTGACAGTTACAGTATAGGACTGATATGGACCCCTCACGGCTTTGTAACTCTGAGAGTGTACAAACTGAACCAAATGGACCCATCAGGGTCCAGGTTGGTTACGTTACATTGGGGTCCCAGACAGTGTTGTTTTTGGCAGAAAATTTCGATTTTAGTTTAGTCATAGTCTTTAAACTTCATTTAGTTTTAGTCACATTTTAGTCACCTGGAATGTCTTAGTGTTAGTCTAGTTAGTCTAGTTTTAGTCGACTAAATGTCATAAGATTTTAATCTACAGTTGATTTAGTCGACTAAAATGTATTTTGGCGGGCCTTGATGCCCTCGTAATGAGTGTTTTTACACTTGCTGAAAATAGCCGATCTACAAGCTCACAACGGTAGATCTGCTATTTTCAGCATGCAACCAAGTGTAAAATGACTTATACTGGATCTCTTGTCCAGTAGTCCCTTCCTAACATTTTAGTCTAGTTTTTATTTGTCGACGAAATTGTCAGTATATTTAGTCTTAGTTTTAGTCATCATAGCTTAGTTTTCATTTAGTTTCCATTTGTTTTTGTCAGTGAAAAAGTCGACGAACATTTTTCGTCTTAGTTTTAGTCGACGAAAACAACACTGGTCCCAGAGAGCAGAAGGGGGTCTGTGGCCTATTGCAGGGGTTCTCAACGTTTTTTGCCGGGGACCCCCGGAAATGCTTTGGCAACGTCTCGGGACCCCCGCCCCGCCCCCTCCCGACCCCCAATATAAATTGACTGCTACAATAACCTTAAACCATTTTGGGCGGGTACCCCTTTTGGTGTTTTAAGCATTGTTATAATTTAGCTATTGAAAAATAGCAGATCTACAAGCTCATAGCGCGCCACCGAGTGGCGCGCTACGAGCTTGTAGGTCTGCTATTTTTTTTTTTTTTTTTTTTATAATTTGGGGACCCCCTAAAATAATTTGGCGACCCCCCGAGGAGTCGCGACCCACGGGTTGAGAACTCCTGGCCTATTGCATATAAAACTGTGGGTTGAGCATCACTGTTAGGCAGTCTATTCTCTTAACCCATTTAGACCTGACATCGAAATAAAAGAAAAAGTCTTCTGAAAGAATATATATTCAAAGATTTGTGCCGCATTTTCACAAATTAAAAAAAAATAGCAGACCTACAAGCTCGTAGCGCGCCACTCGGGGCGCGCTATGAGCTTGTATGTCTGCTATTTTTCAATAGCTAAAGTATAACATAATGCTTAGTTAAAACACCAAAAGGGGGTTCCTGTCCAGGACCACTTCACTACTTTTCAACTTATCTTCATATAATTGGTCCTCACTAATGTTCATGATAAAATACTGTTATGAGTTGTCCATGTACATCTAAGTCTGTGTACTTGAACTTGAGATACAGTGTACTTGATGTGTATACTGCCTGTACTGTAGCATACTTTATGGATAGGCTACGAGAGACATCTTAGCACCAGTAAGATCAGCCTTGCTGCATTAGTCATTATCATGTCACGTTTCTATGTCTCATATCTTGTTGTCACGTCATTATGATCCAGCACTATATTATGTTCCCTGTTTGTGTAATAAACTTTGTGAACCTTAGCGTGATACTGTCTCGTGTCGCGTTATTGTTCTCCCGGGCCCGTCGCCGCAGTCGCCGTAACAAAGGAATACTTCAACTGGATTATTATCACACACCACCCAGCCTGCACACACTACCTGTCTGTCAGAACCACACACCACCCAGCATGCACACACTACCAGTCTGTCAGAACCACACACCACCCAGCCTGCACACACTACCAGTCTGTCAGAACCACACAACCCAGCCTGAACACACTACCAGTCTGTCAGAACCACACACCACCCAGCCTGCACACACTACCAGTCTGTCAGAACCAGACACCACCCAGCCTGCACACACTACCAGTCTGTCAGAACCACACACCACCCAGCCTGCACACACTACCAGTCTGTCAGAACCAGACACCACCCAGCCTGCACACACTACCCGTCTGTCAGAACCAGACACCACCCAGCCTGCACACACTACCAGTCTGTCAGAACCACACACCACCCAGCCTGCACACACTACCAGTCTGTCAGAACCACACACCACCCAGCCTGCACACACTACCAGTCTGTCAGAACCACACACCACCCAGCCTGCACACAGTCACACTACACGTCTGTCAGAACCACACACCACCCAGCCTGCACACACTACCAGTCTGTCAGAACCACACACCACCCAGCCTGCACACACTACCAGTCTGTCAGAACCACACACCACCCTGCCTGAACACACTAGCAGTCTGTCAGAACCACACATCACCCAGCCTGCACACACTACCAGTCTGTCAGAACCACACACCACCCAGCCTGCACACACTACCAGTCTGTCAGAACCACACACCACCCAGCCTGCACACACTACCAGTCTGTCAGAACCACACACCACCCAGCCTGCACACACTACCAGTCTGTCAGAACCACACACCACCCAGCCTGCACACACTACCAGTCTGTCAGAACCACACACCACCCAGCCTGCACACACTACCAGTCTGTCAGAACCACACACCACCCAGCCTGAACACACTACCAGTCTGTCAGAACCACACACCACCCAGCCTGCACACACTACCAGTCTGTCAGAACCACACACCACCCTGCCTGCACACACTACCAGAACCAGACGAGGGTCCAGTTAGAGATCACAACAAATACCACATTTTTATCTACTCAGTCTGTGTCTCATAGGAGGGCTGTGGGCAGTTCAGAAACCCGTCCACCAGTGACATCATCGTTAGGCAGCATTTTTTTTAAACAACATTATTTTTTAAAACATATTTAGATTTGAATTATCATGAGAACAATGGCTTCCAGGATCGCATTGCAACTTTTCACCAATAGTAAGCCTGCAGTTTCTATTAGCTTGGATTCCCCATTACATGGATGAGGTCCCTGGAGGACGGGTTTCTGAACTGCCCACAGCCCTCTATATGAGACACAGACTGAGTAGGAAATAAATGTGTGGCTCAGGAGGTAGAGCAGGTCGTCCAATGATCCATGGGTCGGCGGTTCGAATCCCGGCTCCGCCTGTCTACATGTCGAAGTGTCCTTGGGCAAGACACTGAACCCCAAATTGCTCCCGATGTGCTGGTTGGTACCTTGCATGGCTTCCGCCGCAATCGGTGTATGAATGTGTGTGTGAATGGGTGAATGTAATGCACAATCTATGTAAAGCGCCTTGGATAAAGGCGCTATATAAATGCACCATTTACCATTTATCATGAACATTAGCGAGGACCAATTATATGAAAGCAGGTTGAAAAGTGGTGAAGTGGTCCTTTAACTCGCTTTAGTTAAATATTGCTGCTGTTAGTATATTTGATGAATTATGCTCCTGCTGTATATCTCAGACAGGCTACTGTATGAACATTAAGAGAATCAGTTTGTGTAAACACAAGTCTCCTCTAAAGCAAAACAACATCAGCAGCCAGCCAGATAGGGAGATGCTCAGGTGATGCCCACGGGGGTTGTGTCCACTCCTCGTGTGCACTTATGCAATACGTTTGACTGTGGTGTACAGTACAGTACAGTACAGTACAGTACAGTACAGTACAGCAGGGGTTCTCAACCCGTGGGTCGCGACCCCTCGGGGGGTCACCAAATTATTCTGGGGGGTCCCCAAATTATAAAAAAAAAAAAAAAACGTTTTTTTTCTTTTTTTTGCAACTGAATGGAAATGAAGAGTTTACATATAGTACACATGTAGTACATGCATACACCTTCCCTAATGATTATATCTGGTTTCAGTATTTATTTACGGTATGGTGTATTGTCTCTATTATTAAGGTTATTGTAGCAGTCAATTTATATTGGGGGTCGGGAGGGGGCGGGGCAGGGGTCCCGAGACATTGCCAAAGCATTTCCGGGGGTCCCCGGCCAAAAACGTTGAGAACCCCTGCAGTACAGTACAGTA